>NW_025533609.1:432500-649701 GCF_020615455.1 Coregonus clupeaformis | reverse complement strand
AATAATTATACTTTTACCCTTTGCTATAACTCGAAATTTCAGGTGCATCCTGTTTCCATTATCATCTTGATGTTCTACACTTGATTTCCCTGTATAAATTCAATTGATTGACATGATTTGGAAAGCACACACTTGTCTATATAAGGTCCCACATTGACTGCATTCACAAAACCAAGCCATGAGTCGAAATTGTCCGTGGAGCTCCAGACAGAAGTTGTGTCCGAGAGGCACAGATCTGAGGAAGGGTACCAAAACATTTCACTGCAGCATTGAAGGTCCCAAACACAGTGCCTCCATCATTCTCAAATGGAAGAAGTTTGAACCACCAAACTCTTCCTAGAGCAATCTAGGGCCTTGAGTCAGGAAAGGTGACCAGATTCCTCTACAAGCTCCAGTTCCTCTGTATGGGAGAAGCCTTCCAAAGGACAACCTTCTCTGCAGCACTCCACCAATCAGGCCTTTATGGTAGAGTGGCCAGACGAAGCCACTCCTCATAAAAGCACTACCCTTCGGAGGTTTGCCAAAAGGCACCTAAAGGACTCTACCATGATTGAACAATTCTACTGGCCAAGATCAACTCTTTGGCCTAATCCCGTCATCTCTGGAGCAACCTGCACCATCCTACGGTGCAAGCATGGTGGTGGCAGCATCATGCTTTGGGGATTTATTCGTGCGGCAGGGACTGGGAGACTAGTCGGATCGAAATTCGGCGCAAAAGTACAGAGATCCTTGATGAAAACCTACTCTCCAGAGCACTCAGACCTCAGCTGGTCGACTTCACCTTCGACGCCTAAGCACACAGCCAAGACAAGCGCAGGAGTGGCTTCGGGACCAGTCTCTGAATGTCCTTGGTGGCCCCACCCACTTGAACCTGATCACATCTCTGGAATAAAATCTGTGCACGCCTCCCCATCCCACCTGACAAGCTTGAGGGGGGATCTGCAAAAATACTCCCCAAATACAGGTGTGCCAAGCTTGTGGCTTCATACCCAAAGAAGACACAAGGCTATAATCACTGCCAAGATGCTTCAACAAAGTACTATAAAGGGTCTAATAATATTAAATTAATATTTCAGTTGTTTATTTTTAATACATTTCCAAAAAATATTAAACACCTGTTTTTGCTTTGTCTGGGGGTTCCTCTTGCTAAAGGTTGACCAAGGTGCAGCGTGGTATGCGTACATGTTTTAATATTTAAATAAACTAACAAAATACAAAAAGCAACTGAACGTGAAGTTCTAAACGCTAACAGCAACAAGCCTAAACAGAATCAGAAACAAGATCCCACAACTAAAGGTAGGCAAAATGGCTGCCTAAGTATGATCCCCAATCAGAGACAACGATGGACAGCTGCCTCTGATTGGGAACCACACCCGGCCAACATAGAAATATAATCAACTAGATTCTATCCAAATCACACCCTGACCTAACCAAACAGAGAATACAGGTGATTTCTAAGGTCAGGGCGTGACAGGGGTATTGTGTGTAGATTGATGCGGCAAAAAAAATCCATTTTTAGAATAAGGCTATAACGTAACAAAATGTGGAAAAGTCAAGGGGGTCTGAATACTTTCCGAATGCACTGTAGATACAGTGGGTTGTTCAAGCCCTGAATGCTGATTGGCTGTCAGCCATGGTATATCAGACCATATACCACGGGTATGACAAAACATTTATTTTTACTGCTCTAATTACGTTGGTAACCAGTTTATAATAGTAATAAGGCACCTCAGGGGTTTGTGGTACAAACTTATATATACAAAAGTGATATCTAGAGCCTAAAAGGGTTCTTCGGCTGTCCCCATAGGAGAATCCTTTGAAGAACCCTTTTTGGTTCCAGGTATAACCATTTACAGAGGGATCTATATGGAACCCAAATGAGTTCTACCAAAAAGGGTTCTACCTGGAACCAAAAAGGGTTCTACTATGGGGACAGCTAAATAACCCTTTTGGAACACTTTTTTCTAAGCGTGTATATTGCCAATATACCACGGCTAAGGCTGTATCCAGCATAAGAACAGCCAGTCCTTAGACGTGGTATATTGGCCATATACCACATCCCCTCGGGCCTTATTGCTTAAATAACCCTCTGAACTGTGTTTAACCCCACTTATCAAACCGCACCCAACCTGCCATCAGAGGAAGGGCAACGCATCACATCAGTTATTGCAAGTAGGCCTATCCAAATACTGTAATTATGCTATTACAGTCCCTTTATTGCATATTTGTCATAATTCAGTAAAGATTTTAAACCGCCACTAGTCTTCGCTACTCACCGGTAGTGGCAGTGGAAAGAGACGCGCACAAAGCTGCCAATATGCACAACCGCATAACCTAAAGAGAATGAACAATTGTTAATTTCACTAACGTTATATGAAAAATCTTGCTAATCTTTTGTGGGCACATATTACTTTCACTTTCAAATAGCAATCTAAAATATATTCATTGGCCTTATGGTCCATCGTCGCTAAATCCATTTAAATACTGTATTTCCGCAATAGTTTATAACAAACGAGACAAAGGTAAAGCACGGTATGCCATGATGTAGCTGTAAAAGTCTAGGCCTACTTACTGTATTCAGGGCCCTCGAGCTGGCTTTTTCAATAACGCAAGGTGGCATGTCGTGCGTCAAATCTCTGACAAATCTCGACATCCAAATAAAGTCGGGAAATATTAACGCTAACAAATCTTTACCATGTAATATCTAAATCACACTTGTGCAAATAACTTGACTTGATCTTCCCCCGACAAGGCCGTTGAACAATACATGTGCTGTGCTTATTCGTCACAGTTTCCTTTCACTTTCGAATTTGTTCAAAAAAATCTGAGCCGTATCACTGATCATCATGTTTCCAACCTCAACAAATGAGTCATAGTGTAAGTGTAGGTGAGTCCTAGTGTATTGTAGGTGGTCCTCTGTAGCTCAGCTGGTAGAGCACGGCGCTTGTAACGCCAAGGTAGTGGGTTCGATCCCCGGGACCACCCATACGCAAACAAAAAATAATATATGCAGTTTTGGATAAAAGCGTCTGCTAAATGGCATATTATTATAGTGGGCAGAACAACAAGGAGGTGGGCAGAGCCAACCACGCACTAGCGAGATCCTATTGGCCCGTTCTAGCATATTTCAGTTAGGGAACGCCTACTCTGTGAAGTGCGCGTGTGCTGTAACTCTATTTGCCTTTGCACTCCTTCTAAACAACGCTATTTTTTAATACTTTGGCAAAGGGTAAAATCTACAAAACTTAATCCACTCTGTTCATAACAGATCCTAGTTTTGGGAACAGAAAACTGTATTGAGATCAAACGTTTCATTGACGAGAAAATGCGCAGAATGTAGGTGAAAATCCATCTCCTTCCATCTTCTCCCACTGTCAGCCGCAGGGCATCCTCTCACTACCATATGTGGACATCTCGACAGTTTTTGGTAAACGTCTGAGGAATGGGGCTGGAGAAATGTAACCACTCTTATATTCATAGACAGAGTTATGAATGCAAGGACCTGGTGCAACGCCTCACTCCTCATATTCTGAGACTTATGTTTTGTTGTACGTTGTCTCTGCTAAATAAACGTAATAAATAAATAATCAGTGGTGGAAAAAAGTAACCAACTGTCATACTTGAGTAAAAGCAAAGATACCTTAACAGAAAATGACTCAAGTAAAAGTGAAAGTCACCCAGTAAAATACTACTTCAGTAAAAGTCTAAAAGTATTTGGTTTTGAATATACTTGAAGTATCAAAAGTAAAACTATGGATCATTTCAAATTCCTTAAATTAAGCAAACCAGATGGCACAATTGTCTTGTTTTTTTTTTAATTTACAGAGAGCCAGGGGCACACTCCAACACTCCAACACTCCAACATAATTTACAAACGAAGCGTTTGTGTTTAGTGAGTCCGCCAGATCAGAGGCAGTAGGGATGACCAAGGATATTCTCTTGATAAGTGCCTGAATTAGACTATTTTCCTGTCCTGCTAAGCATTACAAATGTAACAAGTACTTTTGGGTGTCAGGGAAAATGTATGGAGTAAAAAGTACATTACAAATGTAGTGGAGTAAAAGTAAAAGTAGGCAATAATATAAATAGTAAAATGAAGTACAGATACCCCCAAAAAACTACTTAAGTAGTACTTTAAAGTATTTTTATTTAAGTACTTTACACTACTGAAAATAATACATATTGCCTATTCAGCTCAAGCTAAACAATGCTAAACCACATATTTTACATGCAGTACAGGTGATGATACTAGATGGAATCTCAAATTCACACAACATGTTTCGCCTGGCCATGTGAACAGGACAATAATAAAATAATGAAATGATGAAAGAGGCCATTTTACTGTGAGATATTCATCGAACAAAGTACAGCCCAAACAGAATGACATTTGGAGTATACATGAAGTACTGGAGTTCTTGAGATGGAGGGGTGTCATGATATGTCAGTGTTATCATCATGACTAAACCAGTCGGACATTACAAGCATCTATGTCTAATCTGAATCCTAAAGAAACCCACCCCTCTTCACAGACCTCTTTTTCTACACTTGACATTTCTGACAATCCAATGTACAAATTCTAGCTTGAGTGACAGCAGCATGACCAATGAGCTGCCGGGCGCATTGCTCTGGAACTCCAGGATCACCTGAGCCCGACTCTTCTGGCTCAGTGCCATCCAGACGCACAAACCTGAATACCTGCTCCCTGAGTGGGATATCCAGTAGGGTGAGGAAGCGTGTGAACAGAGACAACAAGATTCTTGATGTCATTGTCCTTCACTGCACAGTCTGAGCAGGCTAGACAGAGCCTCCACCTTGGAGCGGCTCCGCCAGGTCTCTGAGAGGTTGCTCTCCTCTTCTTCGTGAGGAAACTCCACCAGATCACGGGCCTTGATCTGGCCTCTGCATAGAGGGCACCGCGCCTGCTCGGTACATATGACCTCTGCGGTGCAGTCTGCAGTAGACGTGTGAACGGTGTGATAACGGGCAGATGGACAGAGCAGACCCATAGCACACACTGCCCGGCGTCAGCCTTAGAATCTCTATGACGTCCACTGCCCAGCTTCAGCCTCATCCTCTCTATGACGTCCACTGCCCAGCCTCAGCCTCTCTATGACGTCCACTGCACAGCTTCAACCTCTCTATGACGTCCACTGCCCAGCTTCAGCCTCAGCCTCTCTATGACGTCCACTGCCCAGCTTCAACCTCTCTATGACGTCCACTTTCCAGCTTCAGCCTCAGCCTCTCTATGACGTCCACTGCCCAGCCTCAGCCTCTCTATGACGTCCACTGCCCAGCTTCATCCTCTCTATGACGTCCACTGCCCAGCTTCAGCCTCTCTATGACGTACACTGCCCAACTTCAGCCTCAGCCTCTCTATGACGTCCACTGCCCAGCTTCAGCCTCATCCTCTCTATGACGTCCACTGCCCAGCTTCATCCTCTCTATGACGTCCACTGCCCAGCTTCAGCCTCTCTATGACGTCCACTGCCCAGCTTCAGCCTCAGCCTCTCTATGATGTCCACTGCCCAACTTCAGCCTCAGCCTCTCTATGACGTTCTCTCAACTCTCCAGGAGTCACAGCAACCACACCTGTATGTGTGTAGTGGTCTTGCCCAGTAGGTCAGAACCGTCTCAGCCTGACCCGGAAAGCCAGGATATCTGCGTAGTTCCTGAGGACGGTCCCCTCTGCAACGTACCTGCTGATGGTGGTGCGTCCCTCTGTGCCTGCTAGCTCGTACTCCTCCCTCTCTTTCTGTGTCAGCTCCACCTCTTCTATACTGACGCTCCTCTCCAGCAGAGACCAGAGGCCGCCCACACACACACACGGCTGGTCTTCGTTCGACACAGCGTGATACACTTCCCCAGGGCCTGCAGGTTCCGAAAAGCCCCGTGTGACAGGCCTCTGATTTTGAGTGAGTGGTGAAACTGAGTCATACAAACGGCTTCAGACGCAGAAACACCACCAGAATCCACAGATCCCTCTGAAATTGAAAAACCTAAAACACACAAACTAAAGAAAATAAATGATAAACAACAAAACAGATGAATTATTACATGTTTTTATAGAAAAGGGTGTACAGGTGTGGTTGGAAGCCGAAGGGCTGATCTGAAAACCACACCACAAAAAAACAATACATGAGTACAAAAATAAAAAAGGTTTGTTAAAACAGATAACAAAACCTACTAATTATAAATATACAAATGCACCGATCAGCAATAAAAAATTATAATAAACAGTATATGTTTTGTTTAAATGTGCGTGTGCTTGTGTGGATGTGAGTGTGTGAGAGTTGGGCTATATTGAGGAGATTACAGAGTAGTTTGGTTCATCAGGCTGACCCCAAATCTATATTGAGGAGATTACAGAGTAGTTTGGTTCATCAGGCTGACCCCCAGTCTTCGCTTGAAGTTATTGAGGGATGATGATGTTTTGGCAATATGAAGATAAGAATTCCAGAGTATGGTTCCTCTACGTCTGATCGAGAATTGACTAGGTGAGGTGCGGCAGTGGGGAGGGTAAAGTTTATCGCACTGTCTTGTGTTAATATAGATGGATTTCAGAATTAATCTGGAAGAATCCATTGAAGGGTTTAGGTAAACTGTCTGAGAGGTATGAGTATTTGTAGATTAAAATGCATAATTGGTGTACATTAATGTCGTAAATAGACAAGATATTGAGTTTCTTAACCAAAGGTGCAGATGAAGCCTGGTAATTAGAGGAGGTGGCCGGTGGTGCACATTTCTATTGGATGATGAGTAATTTGTGTTGGTAGGAGACCTATGTACTGGCCCAGACAATATTACAGTAAATGAGATATGGGTAAATTAAGCTACAGTATAGATTTAGGAAGCAAGCCTGATGAACCAAACCACTAATCTTTCTGATGATACCAACAGATTACATCACTTTGCTGCAGACAAATTGAAATGATCTTTCCAGGATCACTTTATCAATTAGAACTCTGAGGAATCTATTGGATGTGCCTTGTTCCATTTCATTCCCACCAATTGAGATTCTGGCTCTTTTTAAAAAACAATATTTCTTATTCTTAATAGTGAATACTATAAAGTTTGATTTTAATTTTTTTTTAAAGATCATTTGTTTATCTGGAACCATTCAGAAAATGTGGCCATGCCTGAGTTTGCTTCATTAATTAGTGAATCAAAATTATTGTGTGATAAAATCAAATTGTTATCATCAGCAAAGAGAATGGGAAGTACGGTAGAAGACACAGCAGCAAGGGCATTGATATAGATCAGGAACAACAACGGTCCAGTTATCGAACCCTGTGGGACGCCACAGGATATCTGGGCCCTGGTAGATGCACAGCCGTTTGCATGAACAAATTGTTCTCTATCATAAACATTACTATGTAACCAATATGTAAAAATCATGAAAACTGTAATAATGCAACTTAGAAAGCAGTATTTCATGATCAACCGTGTCAAACGCTTTGGATAAATATAAAAAGATGCCAAGAGCGTATTCATTGTTGTTAAGGGCTGTAAAGATTATATCCACAAGTTGCAAAAGAGACATATCTGTGGAGTAGTTTTTACAAAAACCATATTGGTGCTCATATAGAATACAGTGTTGAAACCATATTGGTACTCATATAGAATTCAGTGCTGAAACCATATTGGTGCTCATATAGAATACAGTGTTGAAACCATATTGGTGCTCATATAGAATACAGTGCTGAAACCATATTGGTGCTCATATAGAATTCAGTGTTGAAACCATATTGGTGCTCATATAGAATACAGTGTTGAAACCATATTGGTGCTCATATAGAATACAGTGTTGAAAACATATTGGTGCTCATATAGAATACAGTGCTGAAACCATATTGGTGCTCATATAGAATACAGTGTTGAAACCATATTGGTGCTCATATAGAATACAGTGCTGAAACCATATTGGTGCTCATATAGAATACAGTGTTGAAACCATATTGGTGCTCATATAGAATACAGTGTTGAAACCATATTGGTGCTCATATAGAATACAGTGTTGAAACCATATTGGTGCTCATATAGAATACAGTGTTGAAACCATATTGGTGCTCATATAGAATACAGTGCTGAAACCATATTGGTGCTCAAATAGAATTCAGTGCTGAAACCATATTGGTGCTCATATAGAATACAGTGCTGAAACCATATTGGTGCTCATATAGAATTCAGTGCTGAAACCATATTGGTGCTCATATAGAATACAGTGTTGAAACCATATTGGTGCTCATATAGAATACAGTGTTGAAACCATATTGGTGCTCATATAGAATACAGTGTTGAAACCATATTGGTGCTCATATAGAATACAGTGCTGAAACCATATTGGTGCTCATATAGAATACAGTGTTGAAACCATATTGGTGCTCATATAGAATACAGTGTTGAAACCATATTGGTGCTCATATAGAATACAGTGTTGAAACCATATTGGTGCTCATATAGAATTCAGTGTTGAAACCATATTGGTGCTCATATAGAATTCAGTGTTGAAACCATATTGGTGCTCATATAGAATACAGTGCTGAAACCATATTGGTGCTCATATAGAATACAGTGCTGAAACCATATTGGTGCTCATATAGAATACAGTGCTGAAACCATATTGGTGCTCATATAGAATTCAGTGTTGAAACCATATTGGTGCTCATATGGAATACAGTGTTGAAACCATATTGGTGCTCATATAGAATACAGTGTTGAAACCATATTGGTGCTCATATAGAATACAGTGTTGAAACCATATTGGTGCTCATATAGAATTCAGTGTTGAAACCATATTGGTGCTCATATAGAATACAGTGTTGAAACCATATTGGTGCTCATATAGAATACAGTGTTGAAACCATATTGGTGCTCATATGGAATACAGTGTTGAAACCATATTGGTGCTCATATAGAATACAGTGTTGAAACCATATTGGTGCTCATATAGAATACAGTGCTGAAACCATATTGGTGCTCATATAGAATACAGTGTTGAAAACATATTGGTGCTCATATAGAATACAGTGCTGAAACCATATTGGTGCTCATATAGAATACAGTGTTGAAACCATATTGGTGCTCATATAGAATACAGTGTTGAAACCATATTGGTGCTCATATAGAATACAGTGTTGAAACCATATTGGTGCTCATATAGAATACAGTGTTGAAACCATATTGGTGCTCATATAGAATACAGTGTTGAAACCATATTGGTGCTCATATAGAATACAGTGTTGAAACCATATTGGTGCTCATATAGAATACAGTGTTGAAACCATATTGGTGCTCATATGGAATACAGTGTTGAAACCATATTGGTGCTCATATAGAATACAGTGTTGAAACCATATTGGTGCTCATATAGAATACAGTGTTGAAACCATATTGGTGCTCATATAGAATACAGTGCTGAAACCATATTGGTGCTCATATAGAATACAGTGTTGAAAACATATTGGTGCTCATATAGAATACAGTGCTGAAACCATATTGGTGCTCATATAGAATACAGTGTTGAAACCATATTGGTACTCATATAGAATACAGTGTTGAAACCATATTGGTGCTCATATAGAATACAGTGCTGAAACCATATTGGTGCTCATATAGAATACAGTGTTGAAAACATATTGGTGCTCATATAGAATACAGTGTTGAAACCATATTGGTGCTCATATAGAATACAGTGCTGAAACCATATTGGTGCTCATATAGAATACAGTGCTGAAACCATATTGGTGCTCATATAGAATACAGTGTTGAAACCATATTGGTGCTCATATAGAATACAGTGCTGAAACCATATTGGTGCTCATATAGAATACAGTGTTGAAACCATATTGGTGCTCATATAGAATACAGTGTTGAAACCATATTGGTGCTCATATAGAATACAGTGTTGAAACCATATTGGTACTCATATTGAATACAGTGTTGAAACCATATTGGTGCTCATATAGAATACAGTGTTGAAACCATATTGGTGCTCATATAGAATACAGTGTTGAAACCATATTGGTGCTCATATAGAATACAGTGTTGAAACCATATTGGTGCTCATATAGAATACAGTGCTGAAACCATATTGGTGCTCATATAGAATACAGTGCTGAAACCATATTGGTGCTCATATAGAATACAGTGTTGATTTAAATGTTTCAACATTCTCTTATACAACAATTTTCCTAGGATTTTAGAAAAACATGGTGGTACAGATATTGGGCGATAATTTTTTAAATATCTTGGATACCCAGATTTGTAGAGGGGGATAACTTTGCGCATTTTCTAATTTTCAGGAACAATACCAGTTTGCATAGATTTGGTGAAGATATACGTTAGCGGCTCAGTAATGGAGGAAGACACTGATTTCACCAAAGAGGCACCAATCTCATCATAACCTGCTGCTGATACTTTAAGTTACCAATGACCTCCATCACCTCCATCACCTCCGTCACCTCCATCACCTCCATCACCTCCATCACCTCCATCACATCAGGAGGATCAAACTGAGGGAAATATCCCTTCATGTAAACCAAGAGATTTACATCAGTTTTCTCTATTTTCTTTGACAGAGAGGAACACACATTGACAAACGAGTTATTAAATTCACATTAAATAACATCAGGATCACTCTAGGTCTTATTTCCAACAATAGATTTAGATGGGATTGTTGTAGATGTGTTTTTCTTATTCAACAGTTCATTGATGATTTTTCCAAGTTGACTTTATATTATTTAAGGATTCTTGGAATTTGTTAGTAAAATAACAATTTTTTGGATATCCGAAGTAGGTGAGTAAAATTGTTCTTATACATTTTGTAATTTGCAGAATTCAGGGGAGAGGGATTTGTGAGAAACTTTTTATACAACTAGTTTTTTTTAAACTGAGGATTTTCTGAGACCGGTTGTAAATTGGATACAGAGACACGCTAGTCCAAACTCAAAGTAGTCAGCCCTCATCATTTACATCGTCACATCCGAGTGTACCTTAAATGTCCCTTGCCCAAGCGAAGGGAGAGTGATGATAGGAAAGTCAACGTCCTTGGTGGAAATGTTGACATTGAGCTTAAAAACAACCAACCTAAAGCTATTCATGTACCATGTGATGACCTAATTAATGGTAGGCTTTATTTTTTATCTTTATTTTACTAGGCAAGTCAGTTAAGAACAAATTCTTATTTACAATGACGGCCTACACCAGCCGAACCCGGACGACGCTGGGCCAATTGTGCGCCGCCCTATGGGACTCCCAATCACGGCCAGTTGTGACACAGCCTGGAATCGAACCAGAGGGTCTGTAGTGACGCCTCAAGCACTGAGATGCAGTGCCTTAGACCGCTGCGCCACTAAGGTGTTATGTGGCTAGCAGCTTTCTGTAGCTATCTGTAACAACATTATTCATTCACCTACTTGGAAATCATAATTTTCATATTTGATTTTGTAAAAATGATTGGTCGCTAAATCCGGAGAAATTAAGGCCCATGTAAAGAACTGTTGGTCACTAAATCCGGCTACAAGGACCACATAAAAACGTCCGGCTACAAGGACCACGTAAAAACGTCCGGCTACAAGGACCACGTAAAAACGGTTGGCTGGAATGCCCTCACCCGTCTGAGCATGCCCTCACCCGCTATATACAGTACCAGTCAAAAGTTTGGGCACACTTACTCATTCAAGGGTTTTTCTTTATTTTTACTATTTTCTACATTGTAGGATAATAGTGAAGACATCAAAACTATGAAATAACACACATGGAATCATGTAGTAACCAAACAAGGGTGAAACAAATAAAAATATATTTTATATTTGAGATTCTTCAAAGTAGCCACCCTTTGCCTTGATTACAGTTTTGCACACTCTTGGCATTCTCTCAACCAGCTTCATGAGGTAGTCACCTGGAATGTATTTCATTTAACAGGTGTGCCTTGTTAAAAGTTAATTTGTGGAATTTATTTCCTTCTTAATGTGTTTGAGCTAATCAGTTGTGTTGTGACAAGGTAGGGCTGGTAAACAGAAGATAGCCCTATTTGGTAAAAGACCAAGTCCATATTATGGCAAGAATAGCTCAAATAAGCAAAGAGAAATGACACACCATCATTAGTTTAAGACGTGAAGGTCAGTCAATACGGAACATTTCAAGAATTTTGAAAGTTTCTTCAAGGGTAGTCGCAAAAACCATCAACCGCTATGATGAAACTGGCTCTCATGAGGACCGCCACAGGAAAGGAAGACCCAGAGTTACCTCTGATGCAGAGGATCAGTTCATTAGAGTTACCAGCCTCCGAAATTGCAGCCCAAATAAATGCTTCACAGAGTTCAAGTAACAGACACATCTCAACATCAACTGTTCAGAGGAGACTGCGTGCATCAGGCCTTCATGGTCGAATTGCTGCAAAGAAACCACTACTAAAGGACACCAATAAGAAGAAGAGACTTGCTTGGGCCAAGAAACACGAGCAATTGACATTAGACCGGTGGAATTCTGTCCTTTGGTCTGATGAGTCCAAATTGGAGATTTTTGGTTCCAACCGCCGTGTCTTTGTGAGACACAGAGTAGGTGAACAGATTATCTCTGCATGTGTGGTTCCCACCGTGAAGCATGGAGGAGGTGGTGTTACGGTGCTTTGCTGGTGACACTGTCTGTGATTTATTTAGAATTCAAGGCACACTTAACCAGCATGGCTACCACAGCATTCTGCAGTGATACGCCATCCCATCTGGTTTGCGCTTAGTGGGACTATCATTTGTTTTTCAACAGGACAATGACCCAACACAATACTTATTTTCCACCATAATTTGCAAATAAATTCATTAAAAATCCTACAATGTGATTTTCTGGATATTTTTTCTCAATTTGTCTGTCATAGTTGACGTGTACCTATGATGAAAATTACAGGCCTCTCTCATCTTTTTAAGTGGGAGAACATGCACCATTGGTGGCTGACTAAATACTTTTTTTCCCCACTGTATTTGACCTCTCTGCAAAACATGACTTAGTACTTGGTGGCAAAACCCTTGTTGGAAATCACAGAGGTCAGACATTTCTTGTAGTTGGCCACCAGGTTTGCACACATCTAAGGAGGGATTTTGTCCCACTCCTCTTTGCAGATCTTCTCCAAGTCATTAAGGTTTCGAGGCTGACGTTTGGCAACTCGAACCTTCAGCTCCCTCCACAGATTTTCTATGGGATTAAGGTCTGGAGACTGGCTAGGCCACTCCAGGACCTTAATGTGCTTCTTCTTGAGCCACTCCTTTGTTGCCTTGGCCGTGTGTTTTGGGTCATTGTCATGCTGGAATACCCATCCACGACCCATTTTCAATGCCCTGGCTGAGGGAAGGAGGTTCTCACCCAAGATTTGACGGTACATGGTCCCGTCCATCGTCCCTTTGATGCGGTGAAGTTGTCCTGTCCCCTTAGCAGAAAAACACCCCCAAAGCATAATGTTTCCACCTCCATGTTTGACGGTGGGGATGGTGTTCTTGGGGTCATAGGCAGCATTCCTCCTCCTCCAAACACGGCGAGTTGAGTTGATGCCAAAGAGCTCGATTTTTGTCTCATCTGACCACAACACTTCACCCAGTTCTCCTCTGAATCATTCAGATGTTCATTGGCAAACTTCAGACGGGCCTGTATATGTGCTTTCTTGAGCAGGGGGACCTTACGGGCGCTGCAGGATTTCAGTCCTTCATGGCGTAGTGTGTTACCAATTGTTTTCTTGGTGACTATGGTCCCAGCTGCCTTGAGATCATTGACAAGATCCTCCCGTGTAGTTCTGGGCTGATTCCTCACCGTTCTCATGATCATTGCAACTCCACGAGGTGAGATCTTGCATGGAGCCCCAGGCCGAGGGAGATTGACAGTTCTTTTGTGTTTCTTCCATTTGCGAATAATCGCACCAACTGTTGTCAGCTTCTCACCATGCTGCTTGGCGATGGTCTTGTAGCCCATTCCAGCCTTGTGTAGGTCTACAATCTTGTCCCTGACATCCTTGGAGAGCTCTTTGGTCTTGGCCATTGTGGAGAGTTTGGAATCTGATTGATTGATTGCTTCTGTGGACAGGTGTCCTTTATACAGGTAACAAACTGAGATTAGGAGCACTCCCTTTAAGAGTGTGCTCCTAATCTCAGCTCGTTACCTGTATAAAAGACACCTGGGAGCCAGAAATCTTTCTGATTGAGAGGGGGTCAAATACTTATTTCCCTCATTAAAATGCAAATCAATTTATAACATTTTTGACATGCGTATTTCTGGATTTTGTTGTTGTTATTCTGTCTCTCACTGTTCAAATAAACCTACCATTAAAATTATAGACTGATCATTTCTTTGTCAGTGGGCAAACGTACGAAATCAGCAGGGGATCAAATACTTGTTTCCCCTCACTGTAACAGGACAGTAGTCTAGGTGTGATAGGACCAGGGATTGAATCACCTGATTCAGAGTGCTAGATGTTGCATACTCTGAACATTATTGTAACCGCAATTCCCTCAAATTCCATCTTAATAACAATATTATCTCTGACCATGATAAAGCTGCGTCCAACATGACGTCTAGTGAATTAGTTTTGTTTGCACTACATGCGTTCTATTCATCGGCAAATTCAATTGGGGATCATCATCACAAGCATTATTTACAATAACTTTGCTTATCAAACAGAGTGCCAGATTTATCTGCTGCTTTTTTGGCATCATAACGTTGAATCATTACATTTCTCAGCACATCATCAATCCATGGGGCACCGTTTGACCTCACAGTGCATTTTCTTAAAGGGGCATGCTTATCAGCAATACTCATTAATAATTTCATAAACACACTCAGTGACATTTCAGGATCATCCTTACTACACACTTCTAACCATTGCACATTCTTAATCTCATCCGCAAATGAGTCCTGATTGAACCCTCTGTAGGACCTTCGGTAGATAACCTTATGACCAGCCTTTGGTATTTTAGTTTTCCCAGTGAGTGCAACCAAGTTATGATCACTACAACCTAGTGCCACTGATACAGCTTTAGAACAATGTTCAGCCATGTTAGTAAAAATGTGATCAATACAGGTTGACGATGTGATACCGGACCTGTTAGTGAACGTTCTGGTTGGTGATGTCATAATTTGGGTCAGGTTACATTCATTGGCAACAGAAATACGTTTCCTTCTCATTTGACAGTTGGGGTTAAAAAAAATCAATATTCATATCTCCCCCCAAAAATATATTTCCACATTTTCATCAGATACCTTATCCAACATTTAGCAAATTACATCAAGATATTTCACATCAGCATTAGGTGGCCTATAGCAGCAACCAACTGGTATAGGTTTTTCAAATGTGGTAAATGCACCTGTACCCACAGTGCCTCTAATCCATTCAACATAATAATAATATGCCATTTAGCAGACGCTTTTATCCAAAGCAACTTACAGTCATACATTTTTTATTTTCTGGGTGGTCCCGGGGATCGAACCCACTACCTTGGCGTTACTAGTGCCGTGCTCTACCAGCTGAGCTACAGAGGACCACATTAAGTCCTGTACCCATAGCGCCTCTAATCCATTCAACATTAAGTCCTTGCGTTGTTTTGCTGGAATATGACTCTGGATGTAAGCTGCAACTCCACCCCCATATCTATGTCTGTCCCTCCTGAACAAATTGTATCCATGTATAGAGATCTCAGCATCCTCAGAAGGAGAGTCCAAGTGAGTCTCTGATATTGCCAATACGTGAATAGTGTTTGACTGCACTAGACAGCATATTTCATGAATCCTGTTCCTTAAACTGCATATATTAAAGTGAGCAATTAACAGACCTTTCTTTGGTAGATTTACAGTATTTATATGTCCAAACATGAATCAGCGGGGGGGGCTGTAATTACTGTCGCTGCTCCTAACTCCTTGGGAGGGAGGGTGAACAACCAGTTTGTCATACCTCAGGGAGGCTGTTACTGTCGCTGCTCCTAACTCCTTGGGAGGGAGGGTGGAACAACCAGTTTGTCATGTCACCTCGTTCTCTTTCAGCCTTCATAGCTGGTATTACTTCCTTTCTTCTTTGAAGGACTGCGTCAGAGAGCAGGTGCAGTGTCCAGAGGCGCATTTCCAAGCGCTCTGATTGGTTGGGAATTGCAGGGCTACGATGGTTGAGGGATAACTAAGGTAGGCTGAGCAGCCAAACTAACGGGACTGTGAGGGGGAGTTAGGTAGAGAGGAGAGGAGCAGGACTGCCTTTTTTACAGATTAATTTAGTATATGTTGGCTCAATTACTGTAACTACATGTGCTTACCTCTATGTGGCACAGCCTTCAATATGTGAGGCTCAATGTGTGTCCACCCTTCTCCCTCCCCAGCTCCCCAACCCCATTAAAATGTATCTATAATAATAATATGCCATTTAGCAGACGCTTTTATCCAAAGCGACTTACAGTCATGTGTGCATACATTTTTACGTATGGGTGGTCCCGGGGATCGAACCCACTACCCTGGCGTTACAAGCGCCATGCTCTACCAATTCAGCTATATCATGCTGAAATACTACCCCCCCTTAGGATTGTTCAGCATGTCAACAACCATTTCAACAGTAACATCTGCTACCCCCAATATCTATTTTTCCGTCTCCACAATAACCTTCAACCTGGCATTTCTGCTTTCCACAACCGGAGTCGTATTGATAACCTTACCAATAAAAGCTAAGATGTCAACTTTATTCATTATCAAAGTGTCCTTTTGACACCGCACATTTCTGAACAGGCCTCGAAACCATGCCAGGACCATCGGAAGCACCAGCCCCGACAGCAGGTCCACTTACTACAGGTATGTCCACGTAAACTCCATCAATCCACACTGTAGTTCTACCAATCTGTTTTACGGCCATCTTCATACGATACATCATGACTGATCCTATATCTCTGAGCTTCTCTAACCGCTCTCTGTAACTGGTATCCAACAAACGCTGCACTGTGTTCTCCCACACAATTACAGCACGTAACCTTCACATTGCTTCCACATTCACCGTAATCATGTGCCCCTCCGCACTTGGCATATATTTTCAATTCCTTTACACTGAGCAGCTACATGTCCCATTCTTTGGCATTTAAAACACTGCAGTGAATATGTGACAAATTCTCTGACATTGAAACTAAGGAATACTATCTGTACTTTCTCAAACCTCAGCGTCACTGATTGTCACGATCGTTATGAGAAGCGGACCAAGGCGCAGCGTGATAGGCGTACATACTTTTATTAAGTCTACACAACACGAACAAAAACAACAAAATGATACGTGAAGTCCTAGGTAATACAACAAAACCATACGGAACAAGATCCCACAATGACTAGTGAAAACAGGCTGCCTAAGTATGGTTCCCAATCAGAGACAACGAGCTACAGCTGCCTCTGATTGGGAACCACCCCGGCCAACATAGATCTAACCGATCTAGAACGAAAACCATAGCAAACAAAACATAGAAAATCCACACCCTGGCTCAACAATTAAGAGACCCCAGAGCCAGGGCGTGACACTGATAATATTACACTTCTTTGACCCTCTTTCCTACTGATCAACCTTTTGGCCTCAATCACTCTGCCTCCCATCACATTTTCTTAAATATAATCTGTGGACATAGATATATTTGGACCCCAGTGATGACTCCCCTCAATCTAGCATAAGCACCAGGGACATGGCTTTTAATCTTCTTCCCATTAAGCTTTTCCATTTTCAGATTTTTCTCTAGCTGAGCCTGGCTACCACAACATATTTACAATCTACCATTTCCAATGAACCGAGCTAATTTCACTTCACCTACGTCATTCTCTATGGCATTTGTTAGTCGGTTAGGGTGTAAATGAGGGCATGTGGTCTCATCAAACACCATCACCCCTTTCCACTCCGACGCATCATTACTCCTGCTTTCTATTTTGGCCCTCTTTATGCTTTCTATACTAGACGCTCCACTGCTTTCTGTGTCATGATCTCTCTTCTTCCTGTGTCTTTCTGTATCATGATCTCTCTTCTTCCTGTGTCTTTGTGTATCATGATCTCTCTTCTTCCTGTGTCTTTCTGTATCATGATCTCTCTTCTTCCTGTGTCTTTCTGTATCATGATCTCTCTTCTTCCTGTGTCTTTGTGTATCATGATCTCTCTTCTTCCTGTGTCTTTCTATATCATGATCTCTCTTCTTCCTGTGTCTTTCTGTATCATGATCTCTCTTCTTCCTGTGTCTTTCTGTATCATGATGTCTCTTTTTCCTGTGTCTTTCCACTACCGACCTTTCCGGTCTTTGACCCTCATCCTCCTGCTCCATACCATCAGAACTGACACCCATTTTGTTTGCGTTCCAGCACAGCTGTTGTGTCAACAACTTTTCCACCGCCCACTTCTTTTGACACGCCCACTTCCAGAGACACTCCACGAATGCAGTTACCCATGACTCCGATCCATGGGTGGTTACAGGTTGGGTGGAAAATATGGTGGGTGTCTCTTGTGACGGTGAAGGTAACCTGAAGTGGACTTGTGCTATTTATTTTTTATTTTATTTTATTTTTAAAAATATATTTTTTAGGGGGTAGATCAGCTTTAATATTGAAGATAGATTGTAACTTCCATCAATGTAATTGTCTGCATCACTTCCAATCCCTCATATGTTTTTTTTCTTCTCGCAAATATATATGTGTGTATATATATATATATATATATATACATACATACATACATACATACATACATACATACATACATACATACATACATACATAAATACATACATACATACATGCATACATACATACATATATATACATACACACACATACACATACACACACATATACATATCCTTAAAAAATAGATATATATATATATTTCCCTTTATTACTTTCCAACCCCACGACCCCTTCCCTAATTGGAGTAAACTAGTGAACAACAATGCTTAGGCCTCTACTTCCAGCTTATACATAATATATACATTTTATGGACACAGTCAATTTTACAATAATTATATTTTGTTTGTTTTTACTCCTTAACTTATTCTACCCTCAACCTCTCTGATCATTTTCATGATGTCCATCCGGTTTGCTTCTATATGCCATATCTTTCTAACTGTGCTCTTTCACAAAAGCTCTCAACCTATAACCTATATACTTATTATGGACACAGTATGCTTTACATTATTAGTTATCTTGTTGTTATTAGTTGTTGTTAGTTGTTATTAGTCCCATCCTTCAACTCCATTCAACACCACCCATCTATCTCTTAACACCATCCATATTGGATTTCTATGCATATATTTTTCAACTGTACTGTGATGTTTTACAAAAGTTCTGAACCTTTCTATTCTCATTGTTTCTACAGATTGTAAATTGAAAATAAACATTTTTGCTAAAAAGTATTATAGTATTGATCGATTGACTATGACTTTTCAGATCACCCAGTAATGCAATCTGCAGGGTTAGCTCCAGGTAAATTTTACAATCCTTTAGCCATTCCTGGACCTGTGTCCAAAAACAAGCTACAAATGGACAGTACCAAAACAAATGATCTAATGATTCTGTCTCTTCGCAGCAAAATCTGCAGAGCTGGGAAGATTGTATCCCCCATATAAATAACATTCTATTGGTAGCAAGAATTTTATATAATAATTTAAATTGAAAGATTCTAATTTTTGAATCCGGCGTCGTTTTGCATATCAGTTCATAAACACAATGCCATGGCAACGGTACGTCAAAAATCTCTTCCCAACTATTTTGCAATCTATATGGGACGGCTGTCAATCCTTTGGTCCTTAAAGGAAACTGATATACTTGTTTATTTATCACAGTTTTCTTTAACCAATTATGTTCTTTAATACAAGGCTGACAGACAAGTTCCTTACTTTCTCCTCCTTCCACTTTCCTCTTCCATTTTTGCGGTAAGGCTGCAATTATTTGGTTGTAATTTTGGGTCGAGCAGACATTTCCACATGTTTTTGTTAGCTGCATGTGCGACATAACTCCACCAGTCCTACCGATGATATCATTTACGAAGATTATACCTTTTTTCTTTTCTTTTTTTTTTTTCAATGTTTTTTTAAATCAATTAGTATATTTGAGTTTAACCACAATATTTGTTGCATTATTTGTTCTGTCATTTCTGGAGGATTACATTGAAATTGCAACCAACTTTCTATGGCTTGTTTTAGAAATAGTGATATTTGGGAGATGATTTCCTTTTCAAATAACTGAAAGTGAGAGGTTGTAATCTGAATAAAGGGAGCAGGCGCTCGGTGCGACGCAACTTGGGGAAAGACTTGTATCTTGCTTTGCGCTTAGGTACAGGGCACCGTTTGAAGGCAGTGATTCCTGGGTTACCGTTAAGTGTGAAGGTGGAGCAATTTAAGCTGAAGATTCCTGGTGTTTGTGATGCCCGCCGTTTGGCGCGACGCAGAGGTGGCATTCTGTTCCTTTTTTAGCTTTGATTAAGAGTCTTTACCTGACAAAGTAATGTTAGGATATATTATGAGTTATGCTGTTAAAGCTTTTGTGCAGAATACACTGCGGTGTTACAGGTGTCACGAATCCGAGATGTGGGAAGTGTGCTGGAGGACACGGGACAGAGGAATGTGTAGTTTCGGTGGAAAAAGTTGTGTGTGTGTGTCAACTGTGGGGGAGACAATGTTGCTGGGGATCGGAGGTGTCCAGTGCGAGAGATGCAGGTTGAGGTGGCCAGGGTCAGAGTAGTGGAGAAGATGTCGTATGCTGAGGCAGTGAAGAAAGTAGAGGAGGGTGGATCAAGGGTGAGGGATTCTGAGAGGATCCCTTTGAATAGTAGATCTGTGCCAGAACAGAGGGATAGGCCAATGAGTGCATGTTTCCGTGTGGTTGGCTTCTTAGCGTTCATAGCTATGGTTATCAACTGTACCGCAGAGATGGAACTTAAGTCACAGAAAATAGATGTTGTGGTGGCAGCTGCAGAGAAGTACTAGGGGGTACGAGATTTGACTTCAGAAGAGTTACAGAGTGTGTTGAGTGGTGGTGTCCTGTCCTCTCAGGTCATTGGCCTGGGGTAGGATCAGATAGGGTTAAAGTAGTGGAATAAGGTGGTGGGTTTTAATGAATTTAGGGTTAGTTGGTAGGGAAATAAAACATATATTTGCATGTTTATTAAATTGTTTTAGTTTCCCCTGTTCGAATTTTATATCACAAAGTGTAATAAATTTATACTATAGTCCAGTTGGGGGCGGTAATGCAACATATTGGATGCCAACCGCCGTTAAACCTCACTGAAGAAGAAGAGCAGGCTACAGCAAGATAGGGAGGGTGTTGATCCATCTGATTTGTTTAAGAGACGTCTGGATACTGTGTATCAGGATTTTGTGGCCATTTACACAGATGGTTCAAAAGATCCAAGGACATGATGTACTGGGTCAGCATTTGTAGTACAGGAATGTGGGGTGGCAGTCAGGAAACGTATTACAGATCATCTGGCTGAATATACGGCGGCGCTGATGGCCATACTGTTGGCCTTGCAGTAGGTGGAGGAAGTCAAGCCAGACAGAGTAGTTATTTGCTCTGATTAATGTGCAGTGTTAATGAGTCTCCAGTCCTTTAGCTCACGTAGCAGAGAAGACCTGCTTTATGAGGTGCTACAAACCCATGGCAGGATTAAACAGATGGGTATTCAGATATGATTTACTTGGGTCCCAGCCCATGTGGGGATGGAGGGGAACGAGGCAGTAGATGAACAGGCTAAACAAGCACTTAGTAGTGGGGATGTTGATGTTGAAGTTGAAGTTTCAATGAGCAAGGCAGAGGCAAAAATACTGAGTGATGGTGCAGAGATGGAAGGCATTTATTTCAAGTACAGAGGAAAGTCGGGGAGGGGAGGACGGCATAAAGGGACAGAAGAGAGGAGGCTACTTTTACAAGATTAAGGGTGGGGCACAGCCAGTTAAATAAGACCTTAAATGTGATAGGGAAGCATCCAATAGGAAAGTGTGATTAATGCCAGGAAACTGTATTGCTACAGTGTGGGCAGTATCAGCGGGAAAGAGAGAGGCTGAGATCTAGTACGAGGGAGAAGGGGATACAGGAAATTAGTTTAAGGAGTGTATTGAGTAGAACGTCATTAGATATAGTCTCAAATATTTTGTTATATTTTTTAAGAGCAACGGGGATGGCAGGTAGTATTTCGTTTCTCCCTGTCTCTGGCACACACTCCAGTAAAGTAGGTGGCGGTAATGCACTATAACGTTGGATGCCAACCGCCGATAAACCCCACTGAAGAAGAAGAAGAAGCAGAAGCAGAAGCAGAACAGAAGAAGAAGAAGAAGAGCCGTAGGAAATGTTGACAAATAATAGAGTTTGACGTTTCACGTGAACGGTAGACGGAGCGCGAATGTAATTCTTGTTTGCAATCAATGACACCGTAGTCTTTGTACCGTAGCATAATTTGTCTGACTCCCAGCGTCATCTTTTAAATTAACCAAATGATTGAATGGTACAAAAAGTTCAATTCTGTGATGTCGTTGAAGTGAACCTAGCAGTCTAGCGATAGCTGTCGTCCAAGTAGGACTGGCTTTCTAGCTATCTCCCAGAGACATGGCGACGGAAATGACCCACCACAACGTCTAGATTTCGGTGAAATCACAACGGAAAAATCAGCGATGTCTCAATTTATGGATTCCGAAGAGAATACGCCATTGCTCAAAGATGATTCTGGCAGGTGGGTTATAGCACAGGCTAACGTTACGTTATTACTCCATGCTGCTTTACTGTTTATGCTCCCAAAGTTCACATTTGTCCCTTGCCTTAATGATCATCAAGCATGTTGTTCTACCATTGTCGAGCTTATGCAGTTTGTCCTTTCCCCTTCCATCTAGTGTTGACTCCCAAAATGATGAATACAAGAGTAGATGGCGGTCAATTCGTGTAATGTACTTCACAATGTTTCTAAGCAGCGTTGGTAAGCAAATTTGATACCATTTATTTTATCCTAGCCACAAGGCCTACCTTTTTAAACGTGACAGACTGAAATGCTACCAGTATCTGCCCCTGGGAGAGTTGTTAGTCATGGATGTGTAACTCATAGATGTTAACCCCATAGCCAGAAACTATTAATGGGATTGATTAGTCTGTGCATGCTGTGCAACATGTTTAACTATAGATATAGCCTAGGCTTAATTATTTGTGACTTCCTCTAGGTTTCACTATTGTCATCACATCAGTTTGGCCCTATCTGCAAAAGGTGAGGTTGATGTTGTTCCTCCCTGCTTTTGTTTTACAACCTTTTTTGGTTGAATAGAAGAACCAGTGCTGAACTAACGTGTTCATACTCAATACAATTCATTTAACGTAAGTGCAATTTTAGAGCTGAAAAGGAGAAGTGAGAAAGAAAAAATAGCAAAGAAGAACCTCCCTGTTTATTTCTTAGAAATGCCAGAACACCATATAAGCCATGTTTTTGTTGAAGTTGTTGGTGTATATAAATGTGAAGCTCTTGAAATAATCCTCAAAACAGTGACAATATCATAGTGCATGCAACAACAACAAAAATAATACATTAGAATGGCCTCCCGAGTGGCGCAGTGGTCTAAGCAGTGCTAGCTGTGCCACTAGAGATCCTGGTTCGAATCCAGGCTCTGTCGTAGCCGGCCGCGACCGGGAGACCCATGGGGCGGCGCACAATTGGCCCAGCGTCGTCCAGGGTAGGGGAGGGAATGGCCGGCAGGGATGTAGCTCAGTTGGTAGAGCATGGCGTTTGCAATGCCAGGGCTGTGGGTTCGATTCCCACGGGGGGCCAGTATGAAAAATAAAAAATAATGTATGCACTCACTTAACTGTAAGTCGCTCTGGATAAGAGCGTCTGCTAAATGACTAAAATGTAATGTAAATGTAATGTCTAAATAAGAGATAATGTGGCACATGGCTCATGTCCAAACCACAATCTACAGCATGACTGACACAGTGGTTGACCACAAAGACATTCGTCGTGCGGCTTTGATACCGTTATTGCCTGTCAAATCTCAATCTACTCTTATCTGTTGTCTAGATTGATGACAGTGCCAATGCTAGCTTCCTGGGCTGGGTGGTGGCGGCATACAGCTTGGGACAGATGCTGGCGTCCCCCCTCTTTGGGCTCTGGTCCAATCACAGACCCAGGAGAGAACCGCTGGCCTGCTCTATTTTCATCAACGTCGCAGCCAACATCTACTACGTCTACATCTGCCTGCCCACATCTCAGAACAAATACCATATGCTCATGGCTCGAGCTTTAGTAGGTTTCGGAGCAGGTAGGCTATGTCTCTGGTTTAGTCAGATGTAATACAGGATTATGTCTCTGGTTTAGTCAGATTTAATACAGGATTATGTCTCTGGTTTAGTCAGATGTAATACAGGATTATGTCTCTGGTTTAGTCAGATGTGATACAGGATTATGTCTCTGGTTTAGTCAGATGTGATACAGGATTATGTCTCTGGTTTAGTCAGATGTAATACAGGATTATGTCTCTGGTTTAGTCAGATGTGATACAGGATTATGTCTCTGGTTTAGTCAGATGTGATACAGGATTATGTCTCTGGTTTAGTCAGATGTGATACAGGATTATGTCTCTGGTTTAGTCAGATGTGATACAGGATTATGTCTATGGTTTAGTCAGATGTAATACAGGATTATGTCTCTGGTTTAGTCAGATTTAATACAGGATTATGTCTCTGGTTTAGTCAGATTTAATACAGGATTATGTCTCTGGTTTAGTCAGATTTAATACAGGATTATGTCTCTGGTTTAGTCAGATGTAATACAGGATTATGATATGTCTCTGGTTTAGTCAGATGTAATACAGGATTATGATATGTCTCTGGTTTAGTCAGATGTAATACAGGATTATGATATGTCTCTGGTTTAGTCAGATTTAATACAGGATTATGTCTCTGGTTTAGTCAGATGTAATACAGGATTATGATATGTCTCTGGTTTAGTCAGATGTAATACAGGATTATGATATGTCTCTGGTTTAGTCAGATGTAATACAGGATTATGATATGTCTCTGGTTTAGTCAGATGTAATACAGGATTATGATATGTCTCTGGTTTAGTCAGATTTAATACAGGATTATGTCTCTGGTTTAGTCAGATGTGATACAGGATTATGTCTCTGGTTTAGTCAGATGTGATACAGGATTATGTCTCTGGTTTAGTCAGATGTGATACAGGATTATGTCTCTGGTTTAGTCAGATGTGATACAGGATTATGTCTCTGGTGTAGTCAGATGTAATACAGGATTATGTCTCTGGTTTAGTCAGATGTGATACAGGATTATGTCTCTGGTTTAGTCAGATGTAATACAGGATTATGTCTCTGGTTTAGTCAGATGTAATACAGGATTATGATATGTCTCTGGTTTAGTCAGATGTAATACAGGATTATGATATGTCTCTGGTTTAGTCAGATGTAAGACAGGATTATGATATGTCTCTGGTTTAGTCAGATGTAATACAGGATTATGATATGTCTCTGGTTTAGTCAGATGTAATACAGGATTATGATATGTCTCTGGTTTAGTCAGATGTAATACAGGATTATGATATGTCTCTGGTTTAGTCAGATGTAATACAGGATTATGATATGTCTCTGGTTTAGTCAGATGAAATACAGGATTATGATATGTCTCTGGTTTAGTCAGATGTAATACAGGATTATGATATGTCTCTGGTTTAGTCAGATGTAATACAGGATTATGATATGTCTCTGGTTTAGTCAGATGTAATACAGGATTACCAGTTGAAGAAAAGGGGCTCTTTCACTGCACACTTGAGCATGCAGATTTCCTTTTGTTTAGTTGATTAGCTAAATCAGGGGTAGGCAACCCTGATCCTGTTTTTGATTTAACCGACCTGGTAGACCAAGGTGTGTTGAATTTTGGCAATCACTGAACTGATCAATTAGCTCAGTTGGTCAGGTGTGGTGCCTGTGTTGGAACAGAATCATGGGTTTCTTCAGGAATAGGGTTGCCTACCGCCGTGCTAAATTGACAACCAGCTCATTTCGTTCATTGCCCTTTTTCTCCCACCTGTATTGTTGAACAAAAGTCATTTGGATGAGCCTGTCTAACATTTGGTTGTTGGTCCTGTCTTTGCTCTGCTAGGGAACGTAGCTGTTGTGAGGTCCTATGTTGCCGGAGCCACCTCGCTGAAGGAGAGGAACAGTGCTATGGCTAATATCAGTGCCTGTCAAGCTCTGGGGTTCATTCTGGGTCCAGGTATGGTTGTTCTCCCGTTCTCATTACTCGGTCTCATAGCGAGCAATTATTCTGGGTCCAGGTATGGTTGTTCTCCCGTTCTCAATACTCGGTCTCATAGCGAGCGTTCATTCTGGGTCCAGGTATGGTTGTTCTCCCGTTCTCATTACTCGGTCTCATAGTGAGCGTTGGAGTACTGTATGCTGACCTAGTACGCTGAGTAAGTGTATTGTCAGCATTGGGTATTAACTACAGAAGTATGTTTTATCCCAATGAGCCTAATTCGCTATAAGGCTACGTCAGTTGAGAGAGGGGTGAAGACTAGTCAACAGATAGGGATTCAGCAGTTGATTAGCGAGTGTGACGATCTGCGGTAAAACGGAACTATGACGCAAGTGAGAAAACGACAATCAGAACAACAAAACCGGAACCAGTTCGTTCAGTTTTGATGTTGTACCTCGCGAATCTCTGATAATCTGTACTAGCAGCGGTGTTTACCAGGGCTGGGAATTGCCAGGGACCTCACGATACGATATTAGCACCATACTTAGTTGCCAATGCGATATGTATTGCGACTCTCACGATTTCTATATGTATTGTGATTCGATATTGTGATTTTTATTGAGATTCGATGTTCCGAACATATTGCTCACCGTATGTCTGCTGCAGAGGGACGAGAGAGCCAATGAGAACGCGTTTTGATCAGTCATGGAAATAAGTGCTGGAAACAAATTGGCTCTTTGTTTAAAAAGAAGATGGAGAACAAACTATGAAGGAAAAATACTGGAGTTTGGTGTTTGGGTGCACGTACAGCCAACTAGCACAAAAATAATATTGCGATATTGTCGATATGATATGTCATCAAAAATAACATCCTGATATGTAACTGTATTGATTTTTTCCCCATCACTGGTCCCCCCCAAAACAGATCATTGTTTACAACATGCCGTGGTAGTGGACAAAGCTCATTTAGACAGCAGCTAAGGTGTAATATATTTATATTTGGGGGTTTTTCAGCTCTGCAGGCCGGTTTGTCATTTATTGGTGAACAGGGTGTTAGCGTGAAGGTCATTGACCTACAGCTGAATATGTACACCGCCCCAGCTCTACTGGCTGCCCTGTTTGGCCTCATCAATGTCCTGCTCGTCATATTAGTACTAAGGTGAGCGGTTACATTTTCAACTTTTTTACTGACACCTTGGATTTCTCCCAAGATGTAAATGTACCACCTGTTCAAATACACGTTATATCTGACGATGTTGACGTGGATTGTACCACAGGTTTGTTTATTACCGTGCTGGGAGCAGGCATGATTCAACTCTCCCGTTTCTTTTCAACAGGGAACACCAAGTTGATGACTATGGGAGACATATCAGAGCCATCAATTACGTGTCTGAAGGTACATACTTTTCCAAAAGACTGGTTGAATAAATTTGGAGCCTTTGTCTGTCGTGTAGTTGATATTGCCTTGTATTTTAACCAGTATCAGCTTTCATGAAGTCCTATAGGACATTTTACATTTTTTGTCATTTTAGCAGACGCTCTTATCCAGAGCGACTTACAGTTAGTGAGTGCATACATTTTTCATAGGCCCGGAATCGAACCCACAACCCTGGCGTGTTTGTGGATAGAGTAAGCGTCTTTGTTTCTGTAGCTGAAACAAGATAAAGTAGTACGGTTGCTTGGCTTGTAAGTTGTTGAGTACCATGTCTTCTCTCCTCTCTTACAGAAAGAATGGATGTCAGTCAGGAAACAGAAGGGGACATTGATCAAATTGCTGTTTTGACCTCCAATATTCTATTTTTCATCATCATGTTCATATTTGCAGTCTTTGAGACGTATGTACTGTTTTTATAGTCTTGCCAATAATAATGTAGTATCATCTGTAATGCTTAAGAATAATATCAGTATTTTGTTGAATACT
This sequence comes from Coregonus clupeaformis, assembly GCF_020615455.1. Taxonomy (NCBI): domain Eukaryota; kingdom Metazoa; phylum Chordata; class Actinopteri; order Salmoniformes; family Salmonidae; genus Coregonus; species Coregonus clupeaformis. The sequence continues at coordinate 621,575 of NW_025533609.1, read as the reverse complement.
TGGAAGCTCATTTAGAATGACACCACTGTTGGAAGACACAAGTAAAACCAGTGCAAGTTTTATTTGCTAGTTTCATCCCATTTGTTTCAATAATTATTAATAATAATAATTAATTAATCTGTAGAGGGTTTCTACACCTACGCTTTAATGTTTTTTTTTTTTTTTCAGCATAGCCACACCCCTATCTATGGATATGTTTTCCTGGACTAGGAAGGATGCGGTGCTGTACAACGGTATCATACTGTCCTGCGTCGGCGTTGAGTCCATCCTAGTGTTTCTAGTTGTGAAGGTTCTCTCTCAAAGGTAAGCCGTTCAAAACCACTTCACTGCTCATTTCATAATAATGAAAACAATATCATATTTATTTTTTTAAAGCTGTGTTCAAACATGACTCAGGTCCATAGTGCAGAACACAGCTGCGGACTGTGAGGGGGGGACACAATGTTAATTGTGAATGCCACTGTCAGGATATAGTATAGGCAGTTGAATTGACTGTGCGTTGAGTATGAAAGGGACTGTTGTCTTCCAGGATTGGTGATCGTCCTGTGCTCCTTGGAGGCTTGGCCATCGTATTCTGTGGCTTCTTTGTCCTGCTCCCATGGGGGAACCATTACCCTGCAATCCAGTGGGCAGGTATGGAATCTATAGCTTTTTGACCTGTCCCCTGACCTAAGGTTGTTTTAACGTCAGTGATGTGACATTTGAGCTATCTTCACAATTCTTATTGTTTTCTTTTTTTGGGGGGTGGGACGGGGTGGGTTAAAATTAAACTGTAAATACAGTATGTTAGCAGCATAGGCTGAGCTATAAGACTGCAGGAGGGAAGATACTGGAGGGAAGAAACTGAGACAGTTTTGCATTAAACTTAGAGGGCCTTCAGAAAGTATTCATACCCCTTTACTTTTTCTTCTATTCATACCCCCACATTTTGTTACAGCCTGAATTCAAAGTGGATTAAATTGATTATTTTTTTGTCTCACGTCTACACACAGTAACCCATAATGACAAAGTGAAAACATGTTTTTAGAAATGTTTTGCTAATTTATTGACAATGAAATACAGATCTATCTAATTTACATAAATATTCAACCCCTGAGTCAATACATGTTAGAATCGCCTTTGGCAGCGATTACAGCTGTGAGTCTTTCTAAGTAAGTCTCTAAGAGCTTGTCAAGTTGGTGTTTGCTAGACAGCAATTTTCAAGTGTTGCCTTAGATTTTCAAGCCGATTTTAAATCAAAACTGTAACTAGCCCACTCAGGAACATTCAATGCCTCTTGGTAAGCAACTCCAGTGTAGATTTGGCCTGGTTTTAGGTTATTGTCCTGCTGAAAGGTGAATTTGTCTCCCAGTGTCTGGTGGAAAGCAGACTGAACCAGGTTTTCCCTCTAGGATTTTACCTGTGCTTAGCTCTAATCCGTTTTTTGTATTCATAGAAAACTCCCTAGTCCTTGCCGATGACAAGCATACCCATAACATGATGCTGCCACCACCATGCTTGAAAATATGAAGAGTGGTACTCAGTGATGTGTTGTGTTGGATTTGCCCCAAACATAAAGCTTTGTATTCAGGACATAAAGTTAATTTCTTTGCCACATCTTTTCTTGCAGTATTACTTTAGTGCCTTTATTGCAAACAGGATGCATGTTTTGGAATATTTGTATTCTGTACAGGCTTTCTTCTTTTCACGCTTGTCATTTAGGTTAGTGTTGTGGAGTAACTACAATGTTGTTGATCCATCCTCAGGTTTTCTCCTATGACCTAATGACCTTTAAACTCTGTAACTGTTTTAAAGTCACCTTTGGCCTCATGGTGAAATCCCTGAGTGGTTTCCTTCCTCTCCGGCAACTGAGTTAGGAAGGACGCCTGTATCTTTGTAGTGACTGGGTGTATTGATATTCCATCCAAAGTGTAATTAATAACTTCATCATTCTCAAAGTGATATTCAATGTCTGCTTTTTACATTTTTACCCATCTACCAATAGGTGCCCTTCTTTGTGAGGCATTGGAAAACCTCCCTGGTCTTTGTGTTTGAATCTGTGTTTGAAATTCACTGCTCGACTGAGGGACCTTACAGATAATTGTATTTTTGGAGTACAAAGATGAGGTAGTTATTCAAAAATCATGTTAAACACGATTATTTCACACACAGTGAGTCCATGCAACTTATTATGTGACTTATTAAGCAGATTTTTACTCCTGAACTTTAGGCTTGCAATAACAAAGGGGTTGAGTACTTATTGACTCAAGACATTTCAGCTTATCATATTTAATTAATTTGTAAACATTTATAAAAACATCATTCCACTTTGACATTATGGGGTATTGTGTATAGGCCAGAGACACAAAATCAAAATGTAATCCATTTTTAAAATTCAGGCTGTAACACAACAGAATGTGGAAAAAGTAAATGGGTGTGAATACTTTCTGAAGGCACTGTATCTCTCGAAAATAGACCTCAAGAATAACACAGTCATCCACGAGACCTTTGCCCCAACCCCGGTCTCCAACAGCTCCTCTGAGCCGACAGGCTGCCCCGCTGAGCAGACATGGTGCCAGTTCACCCCCGCCATTCACCTGGCACAGTTCATTACCGCCGACGTCCTCATTGGAGTGGGCTACCCGGCCTGCAACGTCATGTCCTACACACTCTACTCCAAAATCCTAGGGTCCAAGCCTCAGGTATGTGCACTGCGTTCACAGAACACAGCTTCACCAACTGACGCATCTAATTCTAACACTATCATACTGAACCTATTAAGGGGCATGGTGAGATCCAAGCGTTTAGCATTTTTAGCATTCCAACTCGTTCATGCACTCTGGCGGTGTGTGTTGCGAATGACGCTAGGTCCGTTGTCATGAATGGGGGGCTCTCATAGGCCCATATTTTCATTGGAATGAGAGAGGAATGTTGTATTATCTTATTGCTTGCTCCTCCATTATAACTCTCTGGACTCCCTAACTGCTTTGTGTCTTAAGAGTCTATGCCAGGTTTTCATAAAGGAATGAGAGGCTGGCACAGAATATTGCTCCTCCCCAGTGCTTTATTCCTGCAACATAATTAGGCAATGTTTAGACCTGGATTCAAATATATGCTTATTGAAGTATTCGTTTTTTTAAATAGTAATTTTCTGTGTATTAGAGCATTTTCAAATAATGTGCCCGAATCAACTACTTCTATTTGAAAGTACTTCGTATTTTAAAACAATGTCCTATAAATAATATATATATATATATATATATATATATATATATATATATATATATATATATATATATATATATATATACATACCATACACTACCGTTCAAAAGTTTGGGGTCACTTAGAAATGTCCTTGTTTTCCATGAAAACATACATAAAATGTGTTTGAATAGGAAATATAGCAAAATGAGTAGGAAATGTAGTCATTGACAAGGTTAGAAAAAATTATTTTAAATTGAAATAAAATTGTGTCCTTCAAACTTTGCTTTCGTCAAAGAGTCCTCCATTTGCAGCAATTACAGCCTTGCAGACCTTTGGCATTCTAGTTGTCGATTTGTTGAGGTAATCTGAAGAGATTTCACCCCATGCTTCCTGAAGCACCTCTCACAAGTTGGATTGGCTTGATGGTGCCCATCTTACCACCACCAAAGCACCCCCAGACCATCACATTGCCTCCACCATGCTTGACAAATGGCATCAAGCACTCCTCCAGCATCTTTTCATTTGGTCTGCGTCTCACAAATGTTCTTCTTTGTGATCCGAACACCTCAAACTTCGATTCGTCTGTCCATAACACTTTTTTCCAATCTTCCTCTGTCCAGTGTCTAATGTTCTTTTGCCCATCTTAATCTTATTTTTATTGGCCAGTCTGAGATATGGCTTTTTCTTTGCAACTCTGCCTACAAGGTCAGCATCCCGGAGTCGCCTCTTCACTGTTGATGTTGAGACTGGTGATTTGCGGGTACTATTTAATGAAGCTGCCAGTTGAGGACCTGTGAGGTGTCTGTTTCTCAAACTAGACACTCTAATGTATTTGTCCTCTTGCTCAGTTGTGCACCAGGGCCTCCCACTCCTCTTTCTCTTCTGGTTAGAGCCAGTTTGTGCTGTTCTGTGAAGGGAGTAGTACACAGCGTTTTACAAGATCTTCAGTTTCTTGGCAATTTCTCGCATGGAATAGCCTTTATATCTCAGAACAAGAATAGACTGACGAGTTTCAGAAGAAAGTTCTTTGTTTCTGGCCATTTTGAGCCTGTAATCAAACCCACAATTGCTGATGCTCCAGATACTCAACTAGTCTCAAGAAGGCCAGTTTTATTGCTTCTTTAATCAGCACAACAGTTTTCAGCTGTGCTAACATAATTGCAAAATGGTTTTCTAATGATCAATTAGCCTTTTAAAATGATAAACTTGGATTAGCAAACACAACGTGCCATTGGAACACAGGACTGATGGTTGCTGATAATGGGCCTCTGTACACCTATGTAGATATTCCATTACAAATCAGCCGTTTCCAGCTACAATAGCCATTTACAACATTAACAATGTCTACACTGTATTTCTGATCAATTTTATGTTATTCTAATGGACAAAAAATGTGCTTTTCTTTTGAAAACAAGGACATTTCTAAGTGACCCCTAGGGGTATTTTAAATGTATTTGGAAACAAGTATGCAAAAACAAGAAACAAGTATCCACAAAGCGTCTCAGAGTAGAAAGTTGGTGGTAAGTGCTGAGAAATATAAATATTTTACTCCTACTCTGATGGGTAAAAATACAAGCTAGGCATTAAACCTCTTTTAGTGATATGAGTCCTACCTAGTGGACAGATATTTAGGAGACCTCATGAGCTGACCTGACCAGTTCAGAGTTACCAGCAGGTGTCTTGATAATAGAAAAAGTAGTTAGTGGTTCATAGACATGCAATTGCTTTGGAGATGTTAAAATAATATTTTGATATTTCTGTATGATCAAACTATAAATAATCTAGACCTACATGTAATCTAGACCTACTTTTTGACAATGATTTCTCACGAGGCCTATTTATACACATGATATGCATACAGTGAGGGAAACAAGTATTTGATCCCCTGCTGATTTTGTACGTTTGCCCACTGACAAAGACATGATCAGTCTATAATTTTAATGGTAGGTTTATTTGAACAGTGAGAGACAGAATAACAACAACAAAAATCCAGAAAAACGCATGTCAAAAATGTTATAAATTGATTTGCATTTTAATGAGGGAAATAAGTATTTGACCCCCTCTCAATCAGAAAGATTTCTGGCTCCCAGGTGTCTTTTATACAGGTAACGAGCTGAGATTAGGAGCACACTCTTAAAGGGAGTGCTCCTAATCTCAGCTTGTTACCTGTATAAAAGTCACCTGTCCACAGAAGCAATCAATCAATCAGATTCCAAACTCTCCACCATGACCAAGACCAAAGAGCTCTCCAAGGATGTCAGGGACAAGATTTTAGACCTACACAAGGCTGGAATGGGCTACAAGACCATCGCCAAGCAGCTTGGTGAGAAGGTGACAACCGTTGGTGCGATTATTCGCAAATGGAAGAAACACAAAAGAACTGTCAATCTCCCTCGGCCTGGGGCTCCATGCAAGATCTCACCTCGTGGAGTTGCAATGATTATGAGAACGGTGAGGAATCAGCCCAGAACTACACAGGAGGATCTTGTCAATGATCTCAAGGCAGCTGGGATCATAGTCACCAAGAAAGCAATTGGTAACACACTACGCCACGAAGGACTGAAATCCTGCAGCGCCCGCAAGGTCCCCCTGCTCAAGCCAGCACATATACAGGCCCGTCTGAAGTTTGCCAATGAACAACTGAATGATTCAGAGGAGAACTGGGTGAAAGTGTTGTGGTCAGATGAGACCAAAATGGAGCTCTTTGGCATCAACTCAACTCGCCGTGTTTGGAGGAGGAGGAATGCTGCCTATGACCCCAAGAACACCATCCCCACCGCCAAACATGGAGGTGGAAACATTATGCTTTGGGGGTGTTTTTCTGCTAAGGGGACAGGACAACTTCACCGCATCAAAGGGACGATGGACGGGGCCATGTACCGTCAAATCTTGGGTGAGAACCTCCTTCCCTCAGCCAGGGCATTGAAAATGGGTCGTGGATGGGTATTCCAGCATGACAATGACCCAAAACACACGGCCAAGGCAACAAAGAAGTGGCTCAAGCACATGAAGTTCCTGGAGTGGCCTAGCCAGTCTCCAGACCTTAATCCCATAGAAAATCTGTGGAGGGAGCTGAAGGTTCGAGTTGCCAAACGTCAGCCTCGAAACCTTAATGACTTGGAGAAGATCTGCAAAGAGGAGTGGGACAAAATCCCTCCTGAGATGTGTGCAAACCTGGTGGCCAACTACAAGAAACGTCTGACCTCTGTGATTGCCAACAAGGATTTTGCCACCAAGTACTAAGTCATGTTTTGCAGAGGGGTCAAATACTTATTTCCCTCATTAAAATGCAAATCAATTTATAACATTTTTGACATGCGTTTTTCTGAATTTTTGTTTTGTTATTCTGTCTCTCACTGTTCAAATAAACCTACCATTAAAATTATAGACTGATCATTTCTCTGTCAGTGGGCAAACGTACAAAATCAGCAGGGGATCAAATACTTTTTTTCCCTCACTGTAAATGCTTATAACCACTAGGCTAATAAATAAACAAGTTTTTATTTTTTATGATTTTAATAACCTACATCAGCATGAGAGCTACTTATAAAAAATGTAACATGTTGCTCCTCTGTTTTTTTCTAGCTTTCTAATAGGCACTTTCTTCTCCTCTCACCTGAAACTCTTCCCCGAGAAAGTAGTGCACTGTGTTTCTTGTCAATAAAGCTGGCAAAAATAATGGTTCATAAACAACTCCAAGGGGGCATTAAGAGTTGTTTTTATATTTGATCAAATTATGTTCTGTTTTATTTTAATAGTAAAATAACTAAATTTGATGTTCTGAGTCCATCTCAATGCTTAAATCACATCAGAAGACAATTTTGTAGTGTCATTCTAATTCCCCATTAATTGCCCATCTGGCTCTTTTTTTAATGGCGCCTCTAACAATTAAAATTGAGAGGGTTTTGGGGAAAGTATTTCTGTCAACCCACAAGACATCAACTGGCTACACACAGAGTGATAAACGAACGCACCACACAGGCAGGGGCAATATTGCTGGAAATGTATTGGCAGATATTGTGTTAGGTTTGGCTTTTTTAAGCCAATAGTGGCTAACCAGGGGTGGGATAATGTCAGTGTTGCGTTGATTAGATAGTAGCTGGGAGGTTGTGGTGTCTGATACTTGTCAGATTTGTTGATGACAGTTTGCGGTGGAACGAGTGAAACTTGCATGTACATTGTTTGGCGAGCTACTCAGAGGTAGTTTAATCGACCTGTCGGAAACACCTGACCTAGATCATGTTAATTCAAGTTATCCCTTCGGAGCGCAACATCACGTTGTTATAAAAATATGCATAAGTTGGGAAATTGAAGGCAGCTAGGGCCTACGTTTTTAAAGGTAGTCTCAGCGATATGACGTAGATACAGAAAGTAAACGGCATCGTGTGTCAATTTCCGCAACAACTAAAGAGCGTTGAAGCGAGAGGCTCTACTTCACTGCTGTTTTGTCCTGTGGCTACCGTGCTGTGCACAGCGTGACGCAAACCGTGCACATACGCAGAATACTGTGTGTGACTGTGGGAGAGCGAAGTGTTGCTTCTCGCTCATGTCAATATCGCCGGCGCTGCTCGTGGCAATGTCATCTAGCAGAGTCTAGATATAACTCTGATTTGTGTTAGATGAAAAGGATAGAAAAGCTGGACTCTAGCAGGAGGGTTTGACTGGTTCAGAGTTCAAAGCGCCACCATGGCGCATGGTAAGAATGCAGATAGTGGGGTTTACTGCACACCGATCCAGGAGCACATGGGGGGAAAGGCTACAGGATAATGTTAATGTTGTGTGCTTTTGTCAGTCACGTACAACACGGAAAGGAAAACGCAAGTTGGCCACCCCATGCATTCACCAACAGGAATAAGGAAGACTGGAGGGAGAAACTGCTGCTTAAATAGTCAAGGTTGTAATGAGCAGAGGGGTGTGGCCAGAGGAAACCCTGATTTCTGCCATGAGCCTTTGCAACAGCAACATATCGGTAAATGACTTGATGCCTACGGTGTACTTTTTAGAGTTGTTCGACAGGAGTGATGAGTGTGTTGATATAACAGTAATATTGTCAACATATTTTTAACAAACATCAGAATTGGTAAAAAAAAAAAGGTTATGCATGCCAACATATTAGGCAATAATTAGGAGTAGGCAAAGTGATCAGGTCAGACAAATGATATCAAACGTTTTACCATTGCAACATTTGATGTACAGTCACATTCACCTTGGTTGGTCTGAATCGTGCTGTAGAGATCACAGCTGGCAATGCCTCATCGTGATTGGTTATTCCCCATCATTTGCAACAATGTCAATGAGCGTCATCACCATCCTTCCTTTGCGGTACCTCCAACTGTCGTGATTACCAGCTGAGATAAACTTTCATGAGTTGATTTTACTCCTGGCTCAGAGTTTGTCTGGGCAGTGTCTTAACATCATCCTAAAAGCTACTCTGGTAGCTGGGAGTTTTTTTTTGGTCTTAAAACGGGTTTTAACAGGATTCCTTGGACTTTCTTATGAGAGGCTTTGTGGATATGGGCTCTGGCTTCAAATGCATGGGAGTGTTTAAATATGTGTATTTGAAAATACACTTGTATTTAAGTATTTCCAAATAAATGTCCAAATATTGAACTACTTTTACTTTAAAAGAAAATATATCCTAATACTGACTGTATGTAAATGTATAGAATATTTGAACCCAGCTCTGGTTTAGACTCCTCAGAAGTCTTCGTCAGGTCCTCACAGGCCTCTCATTCCTTCATATTATTTATTGTTCTCAAGTGTAGGTGTCATATCATCCTCTTTTTCTGCTGTGCCAGGTGTTACGTTTACAAAATATTATCAACTGACTGGACTGGTACAGTGTATATAAAAGACTAGACTGGTACAGCATGTTAGAGACTAGACTGGTACAGTGTATATAAAAGACTAGACTGGTACAGTGTATATAAAAGACTAGACTGGTACAGCATGTAAAAGACTAGACTGGTACAGTGTATATAAAAGACTAGACTGGTACAGCATGTAAAAGACTGGTACAGCATGTAAAAGACTAGACTGGTACAGCATGTAAAAGACTAGACTGGTACAGCATGTAAAAGACTAGACTGGTACAGCATGTAAAAGACTAGACTGGTACAGCATGTAAAAGACTAGACTGGTACAGCATGTAAAAGACTAGACTGGTACAGCATGTAAAAGACTAGACTGGTACAGCATGTAAAAGACTAGACTGGTACAGCATGTTAGAGACTAGACTGGTACAGCATGTAAAAGACTAGACTGGTACAGCATGTAAAAGACTAGACTGGTACAGCATGTAAAAGACTAGACTGGTACAGCATGTTAGAGACTAGACTGGTACAGCATGTAAAAGACTAGACTGGTACAGCATGTTAGAGACTAGACTGGTACAGTGTATATAAAAGACTAGACTGGTACAGCATGAAAAAGACTAGACTGGTAGAGCATGTAAAAGACTGGTACAGCATGTAAAAGACTAGACTGGTAAGTCTTCTTGACATGTGTGTCTTTCTTCCTGTCCCCCAGGGTGTGTACATGGGGTGGTTGACAGCCTCTGGTAGCGGGGCCCGGACCCTGGGGCCCGTGTTCGTCTCCCAGGTGTACACCATCCTGGGGCCACGTTGGGCCTTCAGCCTCATCTGTTGCATGGTGCTGGGGGCCATACTACTCCTGGGGGCCCTCTACCACAAACTCGTCTCCTTCGCTGTGCGTCACGGCAGGATCCTGGAGTAGCGAATATAGAACCCCCCCCACACCCTTTTTTTAGGTTGGGGAGTTGGGGGGGGGGGGCTTTTTGTCGACATTTATCCTAAAATGAGGAGCTTTCACTAATGAAGTTGCTGCTGGTGACAGTTTCATAATGCCTTATAGTTTGTCTCTCAGGTTTGATATTGAAGATGTTTGGTCAAGAACAAACGGTATGGTCATTTATCTTCAGCTGAGTTCGAGACGAGAGTCGCTTCTCTAGTTGAAAAGGAGCTACTACCACTGCTAAAAATACTGCTGTAAGTGCTACTTCACTGAGTTTGTATGGAAAAGCCATTTCTAATGTGCTCTCCCTCGTCTTGAAAGTGTACTTGGCTTGTTTGGGGGGGGGACCACTGATTTTAAACATCGGTTAATTTGTAACATTTATGTTGTAACTGAATTGAATAATGGTAACTTTTAGTATTGAAAAAATATGTACATGCATGTAGTTGAAGGGGCTGATTCCAACAGAGTCACTGTTATTGAAATAATGGAAAACCTGTTTTTATGTGATATTGTGGGTATATATTAAAGTATGTTATATGAAGAGGTGCAACTCTTGCTTGTGAATCTTTAATGCATCGACATCGTCGATGTTTTTGATCTATTAAAGTACCCATACATTTTGTGAATGTTGAATAAAAAAACATAGCAAATAATAGGTTTTTAAATTCACTAACAAGAGTCCTGCCTCTTTATCCCAGACGGGAAGGAACATTTCTGCCATATCTTGACTGGTTGTTCCTTGAAGCAGTCTTTCATCCTGATAATTATTTGCTATCATGAGATTGTAGTTTTTACTATACAATGATAGTGCCTACAGTAAGAATCCATGTTTTATGTGATAAGAATAAATGCATGTCACATATCAAAATGGACCTGTTGTATTGATTGAAAAATTAAAAAGTCTATTATATATTATACCGAGTGGCTGTGTGACCTTACTCTGGATGCCTCTTCCCGGTGGCCAAACAACATGGGGGGGCTTTCTTTATAAACTAGGGGACCAGTGAGGATTTCCTATGCTGGATGACTTGTTACTACAGCTGTTGATAAGATTTGTTTTTCTTACAAGTCATTACATTAAGATGTAAAAGGGGGGGGGACCGTAGTTATATTCAATAAAATTCACGAGTTGATTTAAAACCCTATGTTTAAGCCTTTATCATGGTTGGCGTCTTGATGGATTTGTGTGAAAATCCTGTGACAGAAGACTACTTTTCTGTCCTTTTCAAGTGCTGCTTTACTCTGGTAAACGGGGCGGCAGGTAGGTCTGCACCTGTTGTATTCGGCGCATGTGGTGTTTTTGTTGTGGATTTGATTTGATTTGACTTATCATTAACACCACCATACAGGGCTTCCAATAACAGTCAGGTGTTGGTCTGATGCTGCTGTATAAGAAATAACACTGCACGTGTCAGGGTCATATTCATTAGGTGCCAAACGTAAGAAAACAGACTGAAACAGGACTCAACAAATACACATTTTTTGTTTTCTGTTGCATAACTTTTTGAACCGTTTTCCGTTGCATGCTTGTTATAGCGTAAGGCTGAAGTGCTAGTCAGAACCGACCTGTAAACCCACTGACTTATGGGGCGGCAGGTAGCTTAGTGGTTAAGAGCGTTGTGCTGGTAACCGAAAGGTCGCTGGTTCTAATCATCGAGCCGACTAGGTGAAAAATCTGTCTGTGCCCTTGAGCAAGGCACTTAACCCTAATTGCTCCTGTGAGTGGCTCCGGATAAGAGCGTCTGCTAAACGACTGAAATGTAAATATGATGGTAGCTGCTTTCCCCACCCTCTTCTCAGACAGGAGTCTTCATCAGCCTAGATTATTGGATGTCTTCATCAGCCTAGATTATTGGATGTCTTCATCAACCTAGATTATTTTCACAGTTCTGTCTATTTATTAAAATACACATTGTATATTGACAGACAACATATCATTTCTGTAATTAATTATTTTGTTCTGTATCATTTAACCTATTTAACCGGTCAAACTGCAGCATCACAACACGACGCAGCTCAATGTTCAAACAAAGTAATTTTGGATACTGGGGACATAGACTGAACTATGGTTTTTGGACACTTTTTTTCTTCCTGTACAGCCACATTATGTGCTTTAATACAGTATAATGTGTTCTTTATTTGACCATGGGAAATGTTTTTAAAACCTAATTTTAATATAAATGTCACTTAACCCTCCCGTTGTCCTAGGGTCAAAATGACCCGCCACTGTGTTGAACCAACTTTATTATTTTTTAATTTTTGGGGGATCATTTGTGAGAAGGAGGCAGTGAGACTTTAAAGAAAGTATCACTGCCTCCTTCTCACAAATGATCCAAAAAATATAAAAATTAAATAAAGTTGGTTCAACACAGTGGCGGGTCATTTTGACCCTAGGACAACTGGAGGGTTTTAAAGGGGCAATCTGAGGTTCAAACAATAATGGTTACCCCGCCTGGTTTTGGTAAAATGCAGAGGGACTGGGCTGGAGAAATGTAACCACTATCAAATTCAGTCGCTGGACCTGGGTTTGAGTCCCGGGTGGGATGGTGAGGTCATCAGAGAGGCGTGCGAGGGACTTAGTATAGAGAACAGTGGGGACACGCTCTCCTGAAAGAAGGGGGTAGTGTAGTGACCTTCAATTATGTATGCAAACACTAGATTGCGGATGCTATGTATTGGCCAATGAGCGGCTTTGAACCACCGTCCGTATTGAGAATCCTCAGAAGGAGCAGTCCTCCATAGGAATGACTGGATCGGATCTCTTGGCGTAATGGTTTAGTTGTTGTGTGTCAGTCACTGACCACACCCCCCCCCCCATACCTACAATTCCCAACCATACTCTCACGCCACTTCGATACAGCCACAACCTTTTCGTAGCAGGTTAGGAGAATAAAGGTAGCAGGTTAGGAGAATAAAGGTTGCAGGTTAGGAGAATTAAGGTAGCAGGTTAGGAGAATTAGGTTAAGGTTAGGAAAATGCTCTCCTAACCTGCTACGAAAATCCCTTCCGGTTGTAGCTGTATGGAAGTGGCGTGAAAAGTGTGTGTCCCTGGGTGGAAGCAAAACAGGTCCTTAGGAGAGAGGAGGTGGATGTGGAGGTGCCAATGAGCAAGGCAGAGGCTAAAGGAATGATATGGACAGTGGTGGTGCAGAGAAGACAGGAGCACTGGGACACAGACACTGAGGGCAAACATCTATTCCAAGTAAAGAGTAAAGTCGAGGCCATCTATACAAGGCTAAGGGTGGGACACAACGGGTTGAACAAGACATTAAATGTGATAGGAAAGCATCCAACCGGAAGGTGTGATTACTGCCAGGAAACAGACAGTGGAGCATGTACTGATACAGTGTGTGAGGGCAGTATGAGAGGGAAAGAGAGAGACTGAGATCCAGTATGAGGGAGAAGGGGATACAGCTATTTAGTTTAAAGAGCAAACTGAGTAGAACATCATTAGATACAGTCTCAAATCTGTTTTTATCAAAGGTGGCTGGCGGGTAGGTGGCGGTAATGCACTATAACGTTGGATGCCAACCGCAGAAGAAGAAGTGACCCGCTGGGGATTGTGGGGGAAGTCAGTAGAAGAAAAAAAAAGGGTGAAATTAAGGAGGTAAAACATTTCGATTAATACGCTAGCGTCATTAAGCTGGCTAATTTTTAAATAATATATATAGCTAGCTCTCATTCGAGATGTCTGAAAGAAGACTCGTTAAGGTTACAGAAGTGGAACCGGGTAAGAGAATACTATTTCTGAACAAATGCATATGTTTGGCTAACAAGGACTTTGCTAGGTAGCAAATGTTAGCTAGCTGCTAGTTCCATACTTCCTGTAAGTTAACTAGCTAGAAGTAGGTAACATTTAGTCTAGCTAGCTATGTTTTTATTTGTATTTTGTTTTTGTATAGATGCGCAGACGTTTTTAAGCGGTCTCTGGCATTAACTCATAACTTGGATCTCTCTTTTCTTATGATCCTAGCTAGCTGCTAACTATTAGTTACCATTGCATATTTGTGTGTGCCCTGCTGACATTTGTAATTGTTCCTGTTACTCTTAGACCCCGGAGACATCCATATGATGGTAAGTACCCAGCTGAATGTTTAGTTAGCGACTGTTGTAGGGCGTTAGAGAGGCAAGGTGGGGGACTTAGTATTGAGAACGGTGGGGTGCCCGAGGGGTAATCAGAGTCACCTCTCCTCACTAGTCGGTGCCCCGCACATGGACTCTGTACCTGTACACCCATGTATATAGCCTCCCTACTGTTATTTTATTTTACTGCTGCTCTTTTAGTTATTTGCTTTATCTTTTTGTAATTTATTTTTCTTTTTTATGCATTGTTGGTTAAGGGCTTATAAGTAAGCATTTCACTAATGTCTACACCTGTTGTATTCGGCACATGTGGCAAATACAATTTGATTTGATTTGAAGGTGGGGGTGGAAGGGGGGGGTGGTGTAAGGGTCATTCTCAGGAAACAGTCAGCAAAAAAAAAAGACTAGTGATTTTAAACAATTTCCTGGATCTGAGATTAGGACCTGTACATAATTATTGTGCATTTCAGTCCTCTTTTTTTCCCTGTAGTCCACAATCATCTCCTTTGTCTTGGTCACGTTGAGGGAGAGGTTGTTATCCTGGCACCACACGGCCAGGTCTCTGACCTCCTCCCTATAGGCTGTCTCATCGTTGTCGGTGTTCAGGCCTACCACTGTTGTGTCGTCGGCAAACTTAATGATGGTGTTGGAATCGTGCCTGGCCATGCAGTCATGGGTGAACAGGGAGTACAGGAGGGGACTGAGCACGCACCCCTGAGGGGCCCCCGTGTTGAGGATCAGCGTGGCAGATGTGTTGTTACCTACCCTTACCACCTGGGGGCGGCCCGTCAGGAAGTCCAGGATCCAGTTGCAGAGGGAGGTGTTTAGTCCCAGGGTCCTTAGCTTAGTGATGAGCTTTGAGGGCACTATGGTGTTGAATGCTGAGCTGTAGTCAATGAATAGCATTCTCACGTAGGTGTTCCTCTTGTCCAGGTGGGAAAGGGCAGTGTGGAGCGCAATAGAGATTGCATCATCTGTGGATCTGTTGGGGCGGTATGCAAATTCGAGTGGGTCTAGGGTTTCTGGGATAATGGTGTTGATGTGAGCCATGACCAGCCTTTCAAAGCACTTCATGGCTACAGACGTCAGTGCTACGGGTCGGTAGTCATTTAGGCAGGTTATCTTAGTGTCCTTGGGTACGGGGACTATGGTGGTCTGCTTGAAACATGTTGGTATTACAGACTCAGTCAGGGACATGTTGAATATGTCGGAGAAGACACTTGCCAGTTGGTCAGCACATGCTCGGAGTACATGTCCTGGTAATCCGTCTGGCTCTGCGGCCTTGTGAATGTTGACCTGCTTAAGTCTTACTCACATTGGCTACGGAGAGCGTGATCACATAGTCATCCGGAACAGCTGGTGCTCTCATGCATGCTTCAGTGTTGCTTGCCTCGAAGCGAGCATAGAAGTGGTTTAGCTCGTCTGGAAGTCTTGTGTCACTGGGCAGCTCGCGGCTGTGCTTCCCTTTGTAGTCTGTAATAGTTTTCAAGCCCTGCCACATCCGACGAGTGTCAGAGCCGGTGTAGTACGATTCAATCTTAGTCCTGTACTGACTCTTTGCCTGTTTGATGGTTCGTCGGAGGGCATAGCGGGATTTCTCATAAGCGTCAGGGTTAGTCCCGCTCCTTGAAAGCGGCACCTCTACAGTAGTCTACTTGTCCACTGTTAAAACTGTAACTGAAAGCGGGTACAGCATCCGTGTTCACAGTAAACGCACGCTGGCAGTTTCACCGTATTTTCACAACGTTTGCGCTTAGCAGACCTGAAATTTGCTCAGTGCCTGAAAAAATTAGAGGTAACATTGATCAGCAGTTGCCTCAAAGAGCAGGCCCATCCCCTACCAGGTAGAAGTTAAGAGTAGATATGGCCAGATGGTTTCTCATTTCAGTGTGCATATGTTGGTCAAACTGATAGTTGTTCAGACAAGATAGAACATCATTAGAGAATGACTAACGGGGTTAGACAGTGATATGTAACGGTAAGACACAAACAGTTGAGACTTTTTTTACAATTCTGCGAACTTTCAATAAATTCCTTGGTTTTCCAGGAATGCCGGTTGGAGGATTCCTGGAATAAAGAGGGAGTGAGCAGGAAAAGCAGGGAATTTATTGAAAGTGCCCATCATTTTGCAACCCTATCTAAGACCCATGCATAAAATGTATCTCTCTACCTCCTTTCTTTCTCAGAATGCCGTAATGGATTTTGTAAGAGGAAACTCTCACGGGCTAAACGTTGGATTTCTTGGTAAGAACTGATGTTAAAAGCAATGCCTAGTGCAGGGTTTCCCAAACCTGGGACTCCCAAGGGGTGCATGTTTAGTTTTTTGCCCTAGCACTACACAGCCGATTTCAAGTAATCAACTAAATCAAGCTTTTGATCATTTGAGTCAGCTGTGTAGTGTTAGGGCAAAAACCAAAAGGTGCCCCCCTTGGGGTCTGGAGCACAGAGTTTGGGGAAATGCTGGCCTAGTGCTAGCATAGTATGAATGTAAAATAACATTGAAGACAGGTTTATTAGTGGTCCTCTGTAGCTCAGCTGGTAGAGCGTGGCGCTTGTAACGCCAGGGGTAGTGGGTTCGATCCCCGGGACCACCCATACGTAAAAATGTATGCACACATGACTGTAAGTCGCTTTGGATAAAAGCGTCTGCTAAATGGCTTATTATTATTATTATTAGTGTTATTATACCAAGAAGACTTATCAGAATATGTATTAGATGAACAATATGTTTATCTCATGTCAGTCGCCTTGATTCATAAGAAGAAATGTCACTGGACCTGGAAAGATTATTCATATTTAAACAAGATGTGCCTTAACATTAGTTTGAATCTACTCCGTTCCCAACGTCTAGCTCTACTGATCACCGTGAATTAGGCCACTAACAATTGCCATTATTTTTTACATAGGTTTGGATTTTGTAACCCATGAATATTACACGGGTGAAGACTGTTATGATGACGGCAATTATGAAGACCACCATGGCAGAAAGTCATACTGTGGATTTTCCAGAAACTTCTTAGCCAAACCAAGCCCTTCAAACCAACCCACCTCTGTGCGTTACAATCAGCCACCTAAAGCACCCTCCAAACCATCTCCAGTTAATGTGAGCATTGCAGTCTCCTGTTAATCTAATGGAAGAATTCTGGCTTTTGATTGCTCCAAACCTTTTTGAATGATCTTCTATTCAAATAAATGTTTTCATTCCGCAGCATGCAGAGAAAGCTGCTGAGCTATTAGAAGAGAAACGAAAGAGCAAATTAAAGGCTGAGAAGAAGCGGATGAAGAAAATTGTGAGTTTTGGGGTGAAAGGTTAACTAGTTCCCCAACTAATCCGTACTCGTCAGGAGGTTAGAGTGGGTTTAAGAAAGCTCAGACGATTTAAACAAAGTTCTACTTTCTTAATTTCCGTCCTACAGAAACAAAGGGAAAGAAGACTGCTTGAGAAGTTAGAGAAAGAGAAACAGAACCCAGTTAAAGAAGTCAAGGTGAGTGCTATTATCAAGTCAGCTGATTTAACAGAATGGTCATTATATTTAATCAAAGCAAAAGCAAGCACACCTGTCTTCATATATCAGTTTAAGAATATCAATATTATTTAGTATGATTTTCTCTCTTGGCATATGAACGGTGACTGTTCACAGCTTGATGCAGAGGAGAGTAAAGGAAAAGAGAAGTGTAACAAGACTGGTACCAGCGCTAAAGGGACCCTCGCTCAGGGCATGCAGGACTTGTCTGTTACGGATAGCGGAGACAGCAGCGGAGAGTCCAGCGACGATGAGGACAGTGAAGAGGAGAGCAACTCGGACGTAAGGAAAACTAAAATGGTGTCTTCGCGTTTGGGACAGTTGTACGTGAATCATCGAGCCGCTGCGCTATATGGCTCCTCCCCTATGTGTAGATGAAAGGCAGCCAATATATTTTAGAAGTTAATGTCATTCCCTGCGTTAGCATAATGCGGTGTTCATTTAATCAACAATAACTGCCCAAAAATGTATTTGTCAACCACGTATTTTCCTTGATGAAAATGAATGACGATAACAAGACGAGATGCCATGGGAGAAAAAAACGCTAACTGTTGCAAATGACTTTATTTCAGTTGAAAAAAATGTGATGAGATGAGAATTCCACGTGAGACTAATGAACATTTTTTTTTTTTTAATTTGACACAAAGCTCCTTTTTTCATATGTGTTGTCCAATCATAAGCATGCATGGCTTTGCAGAATATTTCATGCAATCCTCTCATTGACAGTATTAACATCTTTCAGTCTGAGCAGAGCTGCCCGGCTCTCCCACACAGCTCCCTGGCGGTTATTTCAGTCACTGATGCGCAGCAAATAACTTAAACTGCAAATAACTTAAACTGCAAATAACTTAAACTGCAAATAACTTAAACTAGAAACATTGTATTACTCTCTTACTTTCACGAAAGCTAATTTTGCTTTGATGACATCAGAAGCTCTATTTCCCGACGTGCGCTGTTCATGTGGTCCTCTGTAGCTCAATTGGTAGAGCGCGGCGCTCGTAACGCCAGGGTGGTGGGTTCGATCCCCAGGACCACCCATACGTAAAAATGTATGCGCGCATGACTGTAAGTCGCTTTGGATAAAAGCGTCTGCTACATGGCTTATTATATTATATTATTATTATTCAGTGTCCACATGCGAGTGCAGTTTTTTTTCCCCCGATTGGAAATATTCATGCTATTTGCTGAGTGTCAGGAGTATGGTAATATTTCTGGCGTCGTTGGAAAGCTTACATTTTCCCCTTTTATGTACCTCCATCCTTAGTTATGGATAGTGTAGTATAGTCATACATTTACATTTACATTTTAGTCATTTAGCAGACGCTCTTATCCAGAGCGACTTACAGTTAGTGAGTGCACACATTATTATTTTATATATATTTTTTCATACTGGCCCCCCCGTGGGAATCGAACCCACAACCCTGGCATTGCAAACGCCATGCCAACTGAGCTACATCCCCTGCCGGCCATTCCCTCCCCTACCCTGGACGACGCTGGGCCAATTGTGCGCCGCCCCATGGGTCTCCCGGTCGCGGCCGGCTACAACAGAGCCTGGATTCGAACCAGGATCTCTAGAGGCACAGCTAGACCACTGCGCCACTCGTGGACTTATAGTTATGGAGGGGAGAAAAGTATCCCTAAATTAACCTGTAACCTGGGCTATAGTTAATCATGACTGGCATTGGTTACAATCTGACACAATAGCAATGTTTCAAGTTTTTATGTCATGTGCGCAAGTACAGTGAAATGCCTTTCTTGCCAGCTCTAAACCCAACAATGCAGTAATCAATAATCAATGTAGTACTAAAAAAATAACATACGGTAGTGCCAGCTATAGGAAGGGATTGCAGGCCCGGTTGGACAAGGCTATCTGAATGTGCACATGACGGAAAATTCATTATTTCTGGGGGGTAATGCACGGACTCTGACTAAAATGACTGACTAAAACTCAGGACAATTTGTCTAGTTTTAAGGCAACTAATAACTCAAACTAAGAAGGACGAATTTACTAAAATGGGACTAAGATCAGTCATAAAGACTAAATCTAAGATGGCTAACAAAATTAACACTGGCAAAATAGAAGCAGCCTGTCAATTGTAGGTTTTTAACCAGTTTATCAAGTTTCTATTTTGGAGAAAATAGACTGCTGCCATTTTTTAGGTCTGTCGGTTTTGACCCTTTTCTCTCTCTCCCCCCCCCCTCAATTTCCAACAGGAACTGCAACTGGATATGACCAGCAGTTTTGTATCCAAGGCTGCTGAAATAGCGAAGCGTCAACTTGAACAGAAGCCAGAATGGAAGGTGAAAAATAAGTGTCAAACGAAGGAGAAACCAAATGACGAACGGAAAGATGTACAAAAGGTGTGCAAAGCTGTCATTCCTATTAGATGCTTAAGGTATACGTAAAGGCAGGAATACACTGTACAATATTAAACATCCCAAATATATATATATATGGCACACTGTACGATAAACCAGAGGTTAAATCTTGATGTTGCCATCGGTGGAGTGTACGATGGACGCCCCCCCCTCACTTAGCAGCTGTTTTTCTAACTGACACATGCGGTTTCAATGAGAGATGATGGGGGCAAACCGTTATGAATGTCTGGAGATTGTTGCCCCCTGTGACACTGTATGCCTCAAGATTTAAAATACGATCCAAATTATCCGCGACAAGTGAAATCGTAGAAATATCGTTCAGTCTACCACGCAGTATATTACCACTTTTTTTTTAAGGATTCTGAGTGCGTAAACTGTCTTGTTTATCCTTGCACAGAAATCTCCTGTACCCAACACTGAAGATATAGTTAAAAGAAGTACAGAGCTGGCTGGTGAGTTTCTCTTTAGAAGTGGTTATACATATTATTAAAGAACTTCCTTCATCATTTCAGAACATTTAGTCCAAATGTTGCAAAAGTGAGTATTCTAGAACGGAGTTACTTGAAAAGAACACCTGATTTTTGAATTTGGCTACTTTTTTTCTCTCCACAGTAATTGGTAATCAGTTTGCCAGCGGTGGACATTTTGACATGGCTGTTAAGTATTTTACGGATGCAATTAAGTACAACCCCGCAGAGTTTAGGTGAGAAACTACAATCATCTTGAAATGTCAAACTGTTCACCAATTATTTTTGAATAAATGTGATTTTTTTTCAATGGTCCATGCCTTTCCTGGCCTCATGATTTGCATAATGATTTTTTCATACAGAATTCATAGGTTCCTAGGTTGTGCCATCAACTAGGATAATTGATTTGGTTGAAGTGAAACCACTTTCTCAGGCTTTACATTGCTCCTCATCAAGTGATGCAGATGTATTTTTTTGACAAGAAAACTAAAACTACTTTTGTGTTTCAGGCTGTTTGGCAACCGGTCCTTCTGTTATGAGAAGATGCAGGAATATGAGAAAGCCCTTGCTGATGCAGAGTTAGCCCTCAACATGAGTCCCGGCTGGGTCAAAGGCCTTTACAGAAAGGGCAGAGCTCTGGCTGGGCTGAAGGTAACGTCTGATACTATTCAGTGTGTAATTTTTACAATTGGCCTAGATAATTTACCATAATTTCCCCCGCAGAGATACGACGAAGCCGCCCAGGCCTTAAAGGAAGTGCTGCAGCTGGACGGTTACTGTGCAGATGCCGCCCAGGAACTAATGAGGGTTCAAATAACACAGCTAATGGTCAGCAACGTGATGATGTAGAGTTGACAGATCACACACCAACTACATTAGGACAATTTTTTATAGAAAAGGAAGGAGACTATTTATTCTATGGGCTACTGCTAATACGTTAACTTGTCCATTCTACAAAGAAAGATGTGGTAGAAAGGATGTCAAACTGGTTGGACTCGATAGTAGTCAAGTACCATAGAGCAGTGTTACATATTTCTGATACATTGATTTCTATAGCTTATCTGGGTTTTGTGGTCTTGTTGCAGGAGTTTGGCTTTTCTCGGGAGCAGAGCTCAAATGCCTTAATAATTCACGGGACCGTGGAGAAATCACTTGAGGCACTGTCCAAAATATCTGGTAAGGGCATCTGAAAGTTTCTCTCTAGGTAGGCAGGCTACTTGACACATTATAAACCGTTGGGAGTGCAGAGTTATTTGAACGGAGAAACCTCGCATACATTTTGAACTCTGTTCTTGTTTTATAATGGCCGTTACCCAACTGTTTTTAGGAATCCTCTATAATGGCCGTTACCCAACTGCAAGTGTTGCCCATCCTGCCAAAGTGGACAGTGCCTACAGCGTCTCCAGAACATCAGCGTTCCCTTCAGACCCAAAACCTCGTCAGGCCCAACATTCACCAAGCCTCCAGGACAAGCCCAAGTCCAACACCCCTGCAATGACAATGTCGGAAAACTTTTCTGTAGAAACGTAACGGTTTGATGACTACTTTTTAAAAATGTTTTTCAATCCACAGTCCTTGAAAAACCTCCAATGTTAATGTCTAGACATGAAAATGTAGTGTTGGAGATGTAGTATCTCAGTTTTATGAAAATTGCAACTGGGGTTGTAATCAGTGTTTTGGTAGGTGTAGCAATTTGATATTTGCTTTTACTTACAGTAAATTATACCCTATTTGGGTTGGAAACTTGGTCCCTTCAGGAACGGAGGCTATGATTAAAGAGATATTTGAGGGGTAAGTGAATGCACCACATATATTTTAATTTAACCCTCCAGAGAAGTGGGCAATTTAGAAAGATCTCCTTTACACACCGTTCATTAGATCTATTTAGTGTTCTGCCACAGCCAACCACCTTACCCAGGGTTCCAGATTTTGTTTGACAACTACAGTTGAAGTCGGAAGGTTACATACACTTAGGTTGGAGTCATTAAAACTCGTTTTTCAACCACTCCACACATTTCTTGTTAACAAACTATAGTTTTGGCAAGTCGGTTAGGACATCTACTTTGTGCATGACACAAGTAATTTTTCCAACAATTGTTTACAGACAGATTATTTCACTTATAATTCACTGTATCACAATTCCATTGGGTCAGAAGTTTACATACACTAAGTTGACTGTGCCTTTAAACAGCTTGGAAAATTCCAGAAAATTATGTCATGGCTTTAGAAACTTCTGATAGGCTAATTGACATCATTTGAGTCAATTGGAGGTGTACCTGTGGATGCATTTCAAGGCCTACCTTCAAACTCAGTGCCTCTTTGCTTGACATCATGGGAAAATCAAAAGAAATCAGCCAAGACCTCAGAAAAAAAATTGTAGACCTCCACAAGTCTGGTTCATCCTTGGGAGCAATTTCCAAACGCCTGAAGGTACCACGTTCATCTGTACAAACAATAGTACGCAAGTATAAACACCATGGGACCACGCCGCCGTCATACCGCTCAGGAAGGAGACGCGTTCTGTCTCCTAGAGATGAACGTACTTTGGTGCGAAAAGTGCAAATCAATCCCAGAACAACAGCAAAGGACCTTGTGAAGATGCTGGAGGAAACAAGTACAAAAGTATCTATATCCACATTAAAACGAGTCCTATATCGACATAACCTGAAAGGCCGCTCAGCAAGGAAGAAGCCACTTTTCCAAAACCGCCATAAAAAAGCAAGACTACGGTTTGCAACTGCACATGGGGACAAAGATCCTACTTTTTGGAGAAATGTCCTCTGGTCTGATGAAACAAAAATAGAACTGTTTGGCCATAATGACCATTGTTATGTTTGGAGGAAAAAAGGGGTAGCTTGCAAGCTGAAGAACACCATCCCAACCGTGAAGAATGGGGGTGGCAGCATCATGCTGTGGGGGTGCTTTGCTGCAGGAGGGACAGGTGCACTTCACAAAATAGATGGCATCATGAGGAAGGAAAATTATGTGGATATATTGAAGCAACATCTCAAAACATCAGTCAGGAAGTTAAAGCTTGGTCGCAAATGGGTCTTCCAAATGGACAATGACCCCAAGCATACTTCCAAAGTTGTGGCAAAATGGCTTAAGGACAACAAAGTCAAGGTATTGGAGTGGCCATCACAAAGCCCTGACCTCAATCCTATAGAACATTTGTGGGCGGAACTGAAAAAGCATGTGCGAGCAAGGAGGTCTATAAACCTGACTCAGTTACACCAGCTCTGTCAGGAGGAATGGGCCAACATTCACCCAACTTATTGTGGGAAGCTTGTGGAAGGCTACCCGAAATGTTTGACCGAAGTTTTAAACAATTTAAAGGCAATGCTACCAAATACTAATTGAGTGTATGTAAACTTCTGACCCACTGGGAATGTGATGAAATAAATAAAAGCTGAAATAAATCATTCTCTCTACTATTATTCTGACATTTCACATTCTTAAAATAAAGTGGTGATCCTAACTGACCTAAGACAGGGAATTTTTACTAGGATTAAATGTCAGGAATTGTGAAAAACTGAGTTTTAGCCTATCAGAAGCTTCTAAAACCATGACATCATTTTCTGGAATTTTCCAAGCTGTTTTAAAGGCACAGTCAACTTAGTGTATGTAAACTTCTGACCCACTGGAATTGTGAAACTGAGTTTAAAAAGGTGTATGGAAACGTCCAACTTCAACTGTATGTTTAGTAGAAAACTAAAGTGACGAACTAGAACTCTTGAAAATATCCCCGTGCTTGTTAGTTACCCTAATCAAATGTCTTTCATTGCAGAGCTGGGAAGATTCA
Organism: Coregonus clupeaformis; assembly: GCF_020615455.1. Classification (NCBI taxonomy): domain Eukaryota; kingdom Metazoa; phylum Chordata; class Actinopteri; order Salmoniformes; family Salmonidae; genus Coregonus; species Coregonus clupeaformis. The sequence continues at coordinate 597,378 of NW_025533609.1, read as the reverse complement.
TAGTATTAAGCTTCTGCGTGCCAGACGATGTGCCTTTATTAACTACTTTGACCCAGAATGTTGTGAGATCGCTCTGAAGTTTCACGTAAGTGTCTTTACAACATGCAGACTTGTGCTAAGGCCCGTGGTCTAGTGTCTGCCCATGTGCTGTACTTGATTCTGTTTGAGTAACATGTTTGGTTTCGCACACTATGTTCCCATACGTTTCTTAATTCATTGTGTTCAGACTTCAATTCCTCTTGAAGCCTATTGGGCGCTAAGGTCAGTCTCTCAGACCTCCTCCTCCTCCAATGAACTTAGAGCGGAATTGAGGAAACAAGGACAGAGAATTCTGTCTGGGTCTTAATTGGATGTTTCGTGCAAGACTTGGGTCACGTTTGTGTCTGTCTGCCATCTTAAAGGGGATGGAGATCAATGGGACCAAGATCTCTGTGCGTTACCCCGACAGGAACCCAACACACCTGGGCATAGCCAAGGACGCCCAGAAAGCTGTGGACCTGCCTTCCAATAGCACGTACGTAGGATCTTGGACGAATGGCGAAAGGGCAATATATAGAACTGTCCCTGGTATTTTGATCTTTAAATTGTTTGCTTCCTGCTAGCAGTGAGTAGCCTATTGAAAATAATAAATTGTTGGCACAGTAAGAATTACTAGAAAAGGTCAATGTGGTTGGGTAACACCCTTCTTTGGGCTGGCATACATTTAAATGGCACAACTCAGTTTTATGGTATCTGTGACTTTTCTATCACTTGTAGAAAGGAGTGCTTCTTCTGGAGGAACCAGGGCTGCGACAGGAGGCCCAACTGCCCCTACAGGCACATCCAAACACACAAGGGCGTTGACAGGGGCAAGGGCAAAACCTCAGCTCAGTGACCCGTCAACCTCAACTGGCCCACGGTCAATAAACTCGTGACTTACAGCTGCTGAAGAGGCTACTCATTCAGGAGTTTAGGTGGTTCATATTATGCTTTTTTTTTTTTTAAGCAGTGTTTCCCAAACATTGCACACCATTTTGGATTGAGGCTCATTCCTAGTGGGATTAAAAGGCTTTTAGAGGCCAAAAATGTTTGGTTTTATGTACATGGTTTATTTTTCAGATGTAAATTGGTCAAGACACTAAGATGTTTTTGGAACAGGCAATCTTGTTGGGCACCTTTTTGCCTACCCTGTCTACACCAAATGTTAGCTCTTGCTAAATCCCATATGATGGATCATATTGGAGAAATGTCACTAATGACTCTGCCTCATCTGCGATGAATTCAGTGGTACTCTCTGCTGCCTGCTAATTATGAATGTGTTAATATATAAAAAAAAATGTGGGATCGTGTTTTACACCTAATAAGTATAAAGTCATTCTGTGTTAATCATTACTTGGTACAAATCAGTTCCTGATTTTTTTTTTTGTGCGTGTTACTGTAATTGCGGTCTTATTCAGCAAGACACATTACAGAATGGTCCGATTATACAGTTGAAGTCGGAAGTTTACATACACCTTAGCCAAATACATTTAAACTCAGTTTTTCACAATTCCTGACATTTAATCCAAGTAAAAATTCCCTGTTTTAGGTCAGTAAGGATCACCACTTTATTTTAAGAATGTGAAATGTCAGAATAATAGTAGAGAGAATGATTTATTTCAGCTTTTAGTTCTTTCATCATATTCCCAGTGGGTCAGAAGTTTACATACGCTCAATTAGTATTTGGTAGCATTGCCTTTAAATTGTTTAAAACTTGGGTCAAATGTCTCTGACCCATTTGCGACCAAGCTTTAACTTCCTGACTGATGTCTTGAGATGTTGCTTCAATATATCCACATAATTTTCCTTCCTCATGATGCCATCTATTTTGTGAAGTGCACCTGTCCCTCCTGCAGCAAAGCACCCCCACAGCATGATGCTGCCACCCCCATTCTTCACGGTTGGGATGGTGTTCTTCAGCTTGCAAGCTAACCCTTTTTTCCTCCAAACATAACGATGGTCATTATGGCCAAACAGTTCTATTTTTGTTTCATCAGACCAGAGGACATTTCTCCAAAAAGTACGATCTTTGTCCCCATGTGCAGTTGCAAACCGTAGTCTGGCTTTTTTATGGTGGTTTTGGAGCAGTGGCTTCTTCCTTGCTGAGCGGCCTTTCAGGTTATGTCGATATAGCACTCGTTTAACTGTGGATATAGATACTTTTTTACCTGTTTCCTCCAGCATCTTCACAAGGTCCTTTGCTGTTGTTCTGGGATTGATTTGCACTTTTCGCACCAAAGTACGTTCATCTCTAGGAGACAACGTGTCTCCTTCCTGAGCGGTATGACGGCGGCGTGGTCCCATGGTGTTTATACTTGCGTACTATTGTTTGTACAGATGAACGTGGTACCTTCAGGCGTTTGGAAATTGCTCCCAAGGATGAACCAGACTTGTGGAGGTCTACCATTTTATTTCTGAGGTCTTGGCTGATTTTCTTTTGGTTTTCCCATGATGTCAAGCAAAGAGGCACTGAGTTTGAAGGTAGGCCTTGAAACGCATCCACAGGTACACCTCCAATTGACTCAAATGATATCAATTAGCCTATCAGAAGCTTCTAAAGCCATGAGATAATTTTCTGGAATTTTCCAAGCTGTTTAAAGGCACAGTCAACTTAGTGTATGTAAACTTCTGACCCACTGGAATTGTGATACAGTGAATTATAAGTGAAATAATCTGTCTGTAAACAATTGTTGGAAAAATTACTTGTGTCATGCACAAAGTAGATGTCCTAACCGACTTGTTAACAAACTATAGTTTTGGCAAGAAATTTGTGGAGTGGTTGAAAAACGTTGACTCCAACCTAAGTGTATGTAAACTTCCGACTTCAACTGTATGTAGTGTATAGAACAGACAGATTCCCAAATAGGGAAGAGTCAGTTCATCAAATGAAGCATTTTAATAAGGAGTGACTGTTTAGTGATATCCGTGAAAAACGGCCCAAATATGTGACGCAATCTTTACTCATAGGGTACAAACTGGTTGAATCAATGTTGTTTCAATGTTATTTCAACAACAAAAAATCAATGGGAATACTTTGCATCAAACGTGGAAAATTGATTTGATTGGCAAAAAGTCGTCAACATAAGGGCATTTTAAAATAAAAAATAAAAATCACCTTAACTTCTAACCTAAATTCAATGACATGGTGAGGTTTTTTGTTGATTTCACGTTGAATTCATGTTAGTTGACAACTCAACCAAATGTGGTAAATCGAAACTAGACATTGAACTGAAGTCTGCCTAGTGGGTAGTCATTTCAAATGTTTTTTTGTTTTTTGTTCAAATATATTTTATTGATCAATAAACCTGGCAGTCTGCCTCTTTTTTTTTTATGATGCGAGGCGATAGTTGTTGTTTCAACCAATTGCATTTCGCTTGGTAATTTCTTTCAAACTTATATTTTCTAAAAATATTAATAAAGATTTCACACATTTTCTCTTGTGACATTAACATGTCTTTTTGACAGCGTAAAATCACTTATCTTGCCTATAACATCGAAACAAATCCCTTCATGGTTTGTAGTGATGTTGTGGTATCGAGTAAAAGTTGCTAGTCATTGCTGATAAACAAAGGAGTCCGCTCATACTGAACCTTGATCATAAGTTTATTCATATCACAAGCTTTCAGCATGAGTTACAGGTGTCAAGATCACCCGGAGAGCAACGTCCCAGATTGCAATGGCTGCTCTAACCTCTTCTGCCTCCAGCATATACTTATAAACAATGCAAAAATATGGGTTGCTCCCTCTGCTGTCCAATCACCTGTCTCCCCTGGGGCGTCACCCTACAAATGGCTATTTTTGAACTAACATAAACATCCCCTCTGGTTCCATTAAGAAAGTCATAATCTTAATACACTACATATCCCCCCTTCGAGACGAACTAAAAGTCTCGAAAACAAACAGAATAGGATTATGACAAGTAACAATTTATCTTATTGACATCTTTAACATTAAACCAAAAAAACATTTTTCTCTAGAGTGTAAATACCTTTCTATGAACTATGAACAAATGTTTATGAAGTGTGAATACATTACTATGAAATATGAACAAATCTTTATGGAGTGTGAGAGCGAAAAACTGTCTGGCAACCTTCGTTCCAAATCCATCCATCAATCAAGACAGTAAAATTCTCTCACGGTCCCTCTGCCCCAGGCAACCACCTAGGTACTCCCGATGAATTCATAAATCTTTATCAATGCATTTGAAACTATGATGCAATTAAATACACATGTAAGCCCCTGCACACAAAATACTATCCAAAATGTCCACTCTAAGGCTGGTCAACCCATCGGACCCTATAGTGGACCTCTATCCCTGCCTAGACTCCCTGTCCCTAAGCATTCACGAAATAAACAAAAACATCTAAGATCCCCACATGTATTCAATAACATCAAATATCATTCTACAAAAATTAATACCTAAGAATATGACACAAATTATGTATTACACATGCAAATATGTCTATATTTCATTGCAGACACTGGAATGTAGTCCACTACACTCCCCCGTAGTCTCGACTTCCAATGTATTGTTGATGATGGAATCGGAATCTTTCCACACCTTCCTTGTTCCATCTCCTCCAGTCATTCTCCTTTCATATTGTCCCTTCATATTGTCCTTGTTTGAGTATTTCAATCTTTACATTTTCCCCCAAACGCTTCTGGAAGAAAAGAAAAGACCAAACAGTATCTTTTGCAAAACAACACTTTCAAATTAAACATCAATATCAACTAAGAATATAAAAATTATATATAAATGATGTATGAATCAATATAAATGATAGAATAATGAAATAGGATAATGTGATTCATTCATACACTTCCCCCCCTTTGATTCATAACATCATACCAAAATCACACTAATATTGAAAAAAAAAAAAAAAAAATGATCAAACAATCAAAAAGGATATTTATCATCAATACTCCATCCAGTCCCACTTCTCCATCTTCATCCAGATCAGGAACAGTCAACAACGGCATCTGAGCGTTGTCTCCAGGCATCACAACTCCAACCTATCTCAATATCATAGCTTTCTCAAAGGTCAGTAACAAATTACAAACATCACACACAGTGCTATCAAAACTGCTATTAAATCGTAAACCATCACTGCTCCTACTGGGCCTAACTGATCTTGCAACCAAGTCTTCGCTGACCATCCAGCTCCTTCAGATCTACCAAACGCATCCCTTATATTCTTCAACGCATAGTGATACTATCTGAACTATCTGGAATCAAAGTATAGCTAATATTATCAATATGATCTGCCAAAAATGTTACACCATACCATGGAAAAAAGTCCCCCCTTCTCTCTTAGCCTTATCCTCCAATGATAGGCTTCAAGACTATGACATGTCGCCATGTCCCTTTTCACCCTATTTCCAAACCTAGAATCAGATTTATCTGTGTCCGGTGCTACCCCTCTTTTAATGGTAAAAGCCTCATATGGAAGCTTCAACGTTGACATGTAACAACATCCTATCCATCCATAGGGTAAGAATATATACGCTTTATCACCACAAACCCTCCAAATATCTCTAAAATTCCCAATAGTCACATTGTCAGGCAAAAGCTAATCTTTTAACCATCAAAGTCTTGCTCTTCTTACTAACTCGAACATAAAAAGTAACATTATATTTCTCATTACTACCCTTAAGGTCATGCATACCCAAAGTTATCATATAATCATCACAATCTGATATTCCCATAAACATACCCCTTACATCATATGTTTTATTAGAACAAAAACAACTTTTAGCCCTCACTGGTTTCACCTCCAATGCTTCAGGGTTCGCTGTTACCTGATTTTCCTTCCCATCTAACAAATTCACATAAGTTAATTCACTTAACCCAATAACACTTAAACCTAGGTTTAAACAAATGTTTTGACAACGACATTATTTTATCTGTTACTGATTGTTGCTGATACAACAGTCATGACAAAGCATAAGATTGATACATACTTGATAGAGGTTGAGCGACCGTCTCTAAAATGTTTGGAGCTGGAATTCTCAACAGACATGGACCCTCAAGATTCCTCACTGATCTTACAGAATGAGCTAGCTGCTGGAACCAAAGATTCCTACCTGCCCATCCATTTTTAATTTTCACAACAGAAGAATCAAACCACATGCCTTCCATTTAGTTTCTCTCTTCCCTAACGAGCGGTACTGATCAGATACCTCTCATTGTCTGTCATTAAAATCAAAGACCTCATCCTGTACCTCCATGATAGTATCCTTCACTATTTCAGATGAATCTATATTGTTCTCTACCACTATCTGCTCTCCTATTTTAATCCTATCCTTACTATCATTGACAGCACTCTCCATCCGTAACTCCCGAGTCACTCTTGCTACATGCTTTAATTTCAGAAAAGTTGTTGTTGATGTCTGTGTCATACTTCCTACATTTGCCATTGCCGTCGTACCATTAATCCCTTCCAAAGTTACCATTAAAGTAGTTGATTTACTTGATGTATTAACACCCTTGACTACTTCTAGTGGGAAATCTACCAATATCCTCTGTGTATTATTTACTGTTGGAGTGACTACTGTAATATACTCCTCCTGAACTCCTTCGGTGACTGTGGAAGCTTCAACAGACTTCAACTCTTCCATTATAAGCGTCACTTTACGAATTACATAGCCTTTTAACCAATAATTCTTAACCGGAACAAATTTTTATGCTTGCACTAGATAAGTACACATATATTCTCCCTGATCTTTCTCTGTAACATTACGCAAAATAAATGAACAATCACTCATAACCCTCTTCCACTTCATATCGTTGTACAAACTATACCTCCTTTGACTAGGTGCAACAGCTTCTACATCTGGTCCTGATAACAATACTTCTTCTCCCTAATTATCTCTCCATGTGGGAGGAACGTCCCCATCCTAACCCTAATAACAGTCTTTTTCCCCCTAAAATTGGTGCTGGAGCTATTGGTTCCCTTATAATCAAATGCAATATATTTATGGCTTTAATAACTATCAATGTTGAAAGAGTTAAATTGCTTCTCACTGTTGTTTTAATATGCTGAAGTGTTAATGTCATTGTTGTTACTTCATCTATTTTCCCTAAGACTTTTAACTCCTTACTTGTATTTCCCTCTATCACCACTAGTGTCACTTTTTTGTTGTTGCTCTCAGTCCTACCTCTAATCCCTGACTTTCAAACTTTTGATTATAAAAAATACACCTACAATTACCTTGATCTTCCTGCTGGGAACTGTAAATATAGATACTCAATCACCCTCAATCTTCTCTTATCATTCAGCAACGCATACTTTCTCAATGCATCTGCTCCTAACAGATCTAAACTCCTACCATATCTATCTTCCCACTAAACTCTAAAATGTCCTTCACCACTGTTCTCTCTCTCTTACTACTAACTTTGAAACTTAGCTTACTGTCCTAGAGTTCCTTCAATCTTAGTTTTCTTAACTTTTTAATCTAATCTTTTCTCCTAACCTTTAAAACCTGTTTCCACTGATTTATTCACAAAATCCTTTACCACCATTTTTTTGAATATGTGATGGGGAAGTCCCCACCTGCTTCTGACTTCTTTACACACAGACTTGGCAAATGACTAAACATCCTTTAGCCTAGTTTGAAATTTCCTTCCCCTCTTGGTGTGGGAATGTAACCAAGAATAACAGTCACCCCTTTTAACTTTATTTTTCAGACAGATTGTCTAATAGGCAGTCTAATAGATTATCATCCTTCCTATGATATTATCTTTTTAAGCAAATATGATTCCCCAAAACCCTATTCTTTTTTTAAAAATCTTCTACCAGACAGCCGTCTAGTGTACATCTTATTGTACAGTTCAATTTACACAATGCATCTCTTTCCAACAATGCAATAGGTATATGTTCTGATATTAGTATGTCTATTTTAATTTCTCTTTGATTTTTTATAGAAGAGCTCAATTGGTTCCTTAAGAGTAATTAGCTGTTTTACTACCTCAAATCCCTATCCTAATTAGTTAATTTTACATAGTGAGATGTTTAACCTCTTTAGGCTCAACACAGATAAAAGCTTTTCCACTATTCACCTCTCCTAGTCCTTTGTTTTTACTTCAATTGTTAGATATTTTCTCTTCTTCTCTCTAAATCGGCTCTATCAGCTGACACCCCCCTTCGGATCTTCTAGGCACTCTAGAATCCTCGCTCCGGACCCCTGTAGGGGTTCACCTGGAGAACAGGTGATCTTCACTTGCTCCTTTATCTTCCTCAGAAATTTCCTCTGTTGTTTCCTCCTGGCGCATTGCAATCACAGGTAAAGTGACCAATCTGTCCACAATTATAACACTCTTCTGAAAGTTGCTGGAAGTGTGGCTGAAATCTTTCTCCTCTTTCTAAGCCTTCTCGTCCTCTTCCTCTCCAATTCTGTGTCTGTCCAGAAACTGGCTGTGGATATGAAACACCTGGTACCCCCATTGGTGGCTGGTACCATTGCGGTTGGAACTGGTCCTGTTGACGCTGTGGCAGTGATTGTTGATTTGGTGCACTCTGATTCTTCATAACCAAAGCTTATCTTCTCCTTCTTCTTCTCCACCAGTTGTAAGTTGTATTTGATTGAGTTTTCTGAGAGTTTCTTCGCCCTGTTCTTTCTTGTTGTTGACATATCAGTATTCTTCAACAGCTTATATTCTAAGTTCTGTCCCCGAAATATCATCTTCCATCATCTCCTTACTAGTGGCCTTTTTCCTTGGCCTCACTGTATTCTTCTCTTAGTTTCCAGACATCTCGGTTTTTCTTACTTCTGGAGTTTTGGATTCATCTTTCTGGTCGTTTCTGCTTGTCCTCTATCTATTATTCGTTCATCTTCATCTCTGATGCAATAATCACCCTCCTGGATGATCACTGGAAGCTGAGGATAAACATCCCTAAGCTCTACTTCCTTCTCATAAGGTGGGGGTCTTTTTGCTGAATCCGTATGTGAGAAAGGTGTACTAACTTCTGCCATTAGTTTTTCTGTCGCCTTTTCTTCCTTTAGCATTTTCCTCTATACCTTTGTTTATCTTATCGCTGGAATCTTTTATCAGTTTTTGTTTGAGAATGAAGGGCAACTTTTGTTTCATTTGCCGGATAACCTAGCAATACTTTAGTTAAAGGATTACTATTTTGTACTATATCAACAGGTGTAATCACCCTCATAGCCTTGCTGTCCTTTCTCCCCATTGTAACAACCCTTTTATATTCCTTTATTGTGAATTATTTTATTTTAGACTATATAGCCTATGGCTTCCCCCCCTTTTTTTTTATAAAATCAATCAACCAAAATATGAATATTAAAAAATTCAATTAAAAAATTTATTCAAAAAATATTTTTAATTAAAATAAAAAATCAATTAAAAAATCAATTAAAATTTATGAATAATTAAAACCAATTTTTTATTTATATATCCTATCTTACCAATTTATCAATTAGTGGCTATCTTACCAATCCTAAAAACAAAGCCCTCTACCCCTACAATCACTACAATACCCATAAACCCCCTTGCTTTATAAGCACCTAATTATCTTAATTTTACAGAATAATGTCAGTACTTAATTTCCAACACAACCCCTAATCAAGCCAAGTGATGCACAGAAACTCCAAAATGCAAATTTTATTCAAATGATCAGTCTGTTGCCAAGCCTCTGTGAAATTGTCATAACATCAAATATCCTGTAGGGGAAGATTTTGCAAACAGAACCAGCCTCAAAACCTTTTGACTCGATCCTCCCCTTGTCACGTGATGTCACGTCAGCACCTCTTTCTTTCTCCCTCTCTCTCCTCTCGTCTCGTCCTATCGTTCCTCTCATATGACAAAAGAGCATAGAAACAGACAAGATTTTAAAGTTTATACATTCACTGAGTTATTTACAGCATTCAATATTCCTCCAGTCACATTCGCTCTAAGAATCAACTCAGGAATCGCATTCAAATAGCTCAATAACATTTTTATTTTATTTATTTATTTAATTGTTTTTATTTTTAATCCGTCAACATCTCTCTCTCATTTATCAATTCAATAGGTCACAAAACCAGTTTCATCTTTAACCAACAGGCAACGTAACAACTAGAAGATTCCATTTGTGTTATAATCTCTCCTCTTTGTTCCCTCGTCTGTGTCTCTGTCTCCCCCTGCAGTGTAACAGAAGTATGACCCATTTACCCAAAATCCCCCTTGTTGTAGTTTTAGTAAAACCCCTCGTGTTGTAGTTTTAGTGCCGTAAAATCAAACGCATGCGCAGTACATTCATCATTACGATTTCACCATGGAAGCAGCTCCAGACAACAGAACGTTAGCATTCCGCTATATCTCCTCTCTTTTACCCTTTAAAGACAAACAATAACACTTAACAGTTCACAAGACACCAGGCACCAAGCCCAAGCTAACTAAACACATTTCTGATGGCTCGTCCCATTCCTATGGACCACCAAGGAAGAAATATTAATCATAACCCGCATCCAAAATTGGCATGTAGCATGATTAGCATTTAGCATTAGCATTTAGCATTAGCATGTAGCATAATTAGCAGGCCACGTTAGCATTTCTCCCTCCGCTGTACCGTAAAATTCCATTTGTTAGCTAAATTTATGCTACCACGAGATCTGTGGAATCGACACGAGAGATTGCGTCAAACAAGCCGTTCGTCAACCGCCAGCTGAGAGGCAACATTCATCATCAATATACCACGGTCCCCAGCCCATAGGGCTAACCTAAAACACATAACGCGTTATCAGGATTTTCTGGCCCACCCTTAATAGGTCGCCTGTCTTCCAGGGCTTTTCCCATGATTTACAGCGGCTCTAAGTTACATACATTTCTGCCTAGGCCTCATTCCTTATTCCTCTCTCAATCGATTGTTCTTGAACTGTTATTCAAGCAAAATCCCTCTATAGACCCTCTATAGGTACTCTCTCCCCCCTTTTGCGCTGGTTACCAGCGCAAAGAAATGTAGAATGTTTAGTCCAGACCCCTTATAGTCAACAGCAAGACAAGCAACAGAAAGCACACATCAGTTCTCCAACGGTGCATCTCCCCGCGAACATACCCAGAAGCAGACGAAGTAAACACAGACAAGACCGTGAGAAATCTCACCTTATGCCGGCGCCTTGAGCGAGAGTCACGTCGTTGCTCATGAGTATAACACTGAAGAAACGCAGACCGCCCCTTTTCGTGACGCCATTCTGTGGTATCGAGTAAAAGTTGCTAGTCATTGCTGATAAACAAAGGAGTCCGCTCATACTGAACCTTGATCATAAGTTTATTCATATCACAAGCTTTCAGCATGAGTTACAGGTGTCAAGATCACCCGGAGAGCAACGTCCCAGATTGCAATGGCTGCTCTAACCTCTTCTGCCTCCAGCATATACTTATAAACAATGCAAAAATATGGGTTGCTCCCTCTGCTGTCCAATCACCTGTCTCCCCTGGGGCGTCACCCTACAAATGGCTATTTTTGAACTAACATAAACATCCCCTCTGGTTCCATTAAGAAAGTCATAATCTTACACTTTTTTGTGTAATACACTTTTTTTGTGGGGCTTTACTGCTCTTAGTCCATACAAACACATTGAATAACAGAAATGTAAAGGAAGTCTGTTCTGAAGTGTCTGGCATTTACAGTATATCTAGCTTCAATTGATGGATTTTTTATTTTTTTGTGGTAACAATGAATACTTTCTGTTAAGACTACAATTTAATTATGTCATTATTATGGGTTATTCTAAAACGACAGGCTTTTTTTGTGTCCCGGAGGTAGATTTTAAGAATAAATATTGATTTTGATTTTTTTCTTTTACAGTTGACCCTAAAATAAGCTTAACATTTTTATTTGTTTTATTTTTCAAATATTTTTGGGGTCTTTTTTTTTTTTAAAGCATTTTATTTCTGTATTTCACTGTTTTGCATTGATAAGGGAATTGTAACACACCCTGACTTTTGATCTTCTGCTATGTATTTCAACAAGAAAAAGGTTGATCATTTAACAATATTTTTAAATATCTTCAAATAGAATAGACAAAAAGGGAAATGTGTAGCTCTCGTAATCAATAAGCTGTATATTGATAACCAACTGTCCTGAGACGCCAAGAATACTCCATGACAAAGGAGGCTGCTGAGGGGAGAACAGCTCATAATAATGGCTAGAACGGAACAAATGGAATGGCAGCTGACACCTGGAAACCATGGAAACCATGTGTTTGATGTATTTGATACCATTCCAGAATTCCGCTCCAGTCATTACCACGAGCCCGTCCTCCCCAATGAAGGTGCCATCAACCTACTGTGCACCATGGCTGTTATTCTAAATGATGGAATACCCAACAATATCCATGGTAGGGATTGTAACACAAAAAACTACAATAGATAAAGAAAAAACTACAATGATAGGGAACGTAGAAAAAAATAATTCATAGTCAATTTTTTTTTTTTATAGTGTTTTTAAATAGATATTAGAAGATGGGACAACTAATGAAATACATCTGGAACATAAAAATACTTAAAAGCCCAAAATTACCCAGAAATCAACAACACTCCAAACAGAGGAAATAGAAGGCGCAGTATGTGGGGGTAGTGCGGGCGTGTTTGAAGATGGGGTGCCCGTGTGATTGGAAACGTGTGATGAATTATAAGTGAGTGAGCAAGGAAAATGGTTGCAGAGCCCATGTGTGTCTGCGAGCAGGAGTTGTAACAGAATGAGAGAGTCTTCACTTTTGAGCGCATATGGGAAATAAATTTTAAAATAAATTTTAAAATATATAGTTTATTTATTGTCCTATCAATGATGGAACGGTGCCAACCGTATATCCTAGACATCAACCTACCCACTAAGGAAAAGTCCTCTTTTGCTTATAGGACTACTGCAAGTAGCCTACGCAGCCAAGACAGAAAGATAAACGTGGTCAGAGACCCACTAAAGCAGCACCGACCCCTCAAGAGTCTGAGCCTGCCTGGCAGGGTTGGGTCCAACAAAGCCAAAGTCCCCTGATGGGAAAAGTATAATGTGCAAGGTTTTTCTCAAAGCTGCTAATGAGAACCTTGACGACCTTGTACCTAGCCGGTGGGGATTCCGGTGGGGTACCCCCACCCAGGTAGTGGGCAGTGCTGGCAACACTGGCTGCAGTAACCCGTGGGGAGGGGGTCACACATGGACAATCAGAGAGGGGGGCATATTATTGTGGACCTGGTGGCACAGAATAATCAAATGGTCTGACTACACAGTGGTGCTTGGGAAGAAGGGTCACAACGGGGAAACAGCTTGTGTGTGTGTGTGTGTGTTGGGGGAAAGGGGTGTATCCGAGCAAGGACTAGACATTGGTTAATCAAACCCTCCCATCCCTGCTCAATCTGGCATGCCTTCTCAAGCAGCTGCAGCTGGGCTCTGGGATGGAAAAACTGGGGGTGGGGGGGTATAACATCTGTTTCTGTTCTTAAGGTGGCACTATGTGCTCATTCTCTTGAAGGCCCGAGGATCCATGTGTACAGAGGTGGTCTGTCAGTTCACATACACTAAGTTGACTGTGCCTTTTATCAGCTTGGAAAATTCCAGAAAATGATGTCATGGCTTTAGAAGCTTCTGATAGGCTAATTGACATAATTTGAGTCAATTGGAGGTGTACCTGTGGATGTATTTCAAGGCCTACCTTCAAACTCAGTGCCTCTTTGCTTGACCACTGGGACGACAACCCAACTTGGGATGGGGGGAGGTTTCAGCGGGTGGAATATTGGAGGACAATTGAAGGTTTACTCAGTCGCAAATACAGCTACTGCATATGGACAGTCAATCATCATGGTACTTTTTAATGGTACATTTACAAACATATATATTACGGTAAATATAATTGAAAGTTGCATCTCATTATGGTAAATGGTGAAATAAGTATAGCCAGTTATAATTGTAGTGGTATAGCAGATCATAAGAAAAGACGATCAGTATTTACCCGCTAAAAGAGAAAGAATATAATATCTATTGTTTACAGGAAACTCATTCTACATATTTAGATAAAGTTGTGTGGACTGGGGTGGGGGAATATATTTCTCCCGTAGGCAAAGAAACAAAAGGGGTGATGATACTAATTAACAATAATTTAGATCTGAATGTGCAGACTGTCCAAACAGATCCACAAGGAAGGTGGATCCTTTTAAATATGCTATTGGATCATGCAGATTGAGTGAGATATACATGGCGGAGGCTCAATCAAGCTAGTCGTCTTGACTACATTCTTATGTCATTCTTGCTGGCACCAAACGTTGATAGCGGACAGAATGCGGTCGGACCATCTAATAATTGGAATACACATTACACTTACAGAATTTCCACGTGGGCGAGGATATTGGAAATGTAATCAAAGCCTACTGGATGTTTTTAACCAGGACAAAATAATTTACAACTTTACTTTTTCCCGACATAACATAGGTACAGCAGATCCCCTTATTGTATGGGACACTTTCAAATGTGCCTTTAGAGGACACGCAATTCAATACAACAAAAGCAATTTAGGTCAAAATAGTTAATATTAACAAAGGAAATAGAGGGACTAACAGTACATCTCAGGAGGCTGCTGAAGGGACGACAGCTCATAACGGCTGGAATGGAGTGAATGGAATGGTAACAAACACACGGAAACCATGGAAACCATGTGTTTGATGAATTTGATAGCATTCCGTTGATTCCGTTGCAGCCATTATAAATATAACGAAATATAGCTAGCTCTCGCTGCTGCTACTTCTTCATGTTTGAAGAAATGGATTTGTTCAAAACTGTTCAACTATTTGTCTTTCTCTTTGAGTCAACTACTCACCACACCTCATGCACTGCAGTACTATCTATCTTCAGCTTATATCATTACTGTGTAAGTCTATGGAAGGGGGTGAGAAACATGAGCATCCTAGGTTTTGTTTGTATTGAAGTCGATGTACCCAGAGGAGGACGGAAAATAGCTGTCCTCCGGCTACACCATTGTGCCACAGAGAGTGCTGTGTTTAAATCAGTTATTTGGTGACGTGAATATATTTAGTGTAGTTTTATCTGAAATGGATAACTTTAATAATGTTTCACTATTTGTATGAAATTCAGTGAGTAGGAGGCTCCTCCCCTTCCTCCTCTGACACCACTGTCACTTCCCAGTTCGTGTGACTTGATGTGTAAAATGTTTTATCATTTTGTTTAAAATAATGATGCAAAACTGTTGGGACAACTGTATTTAGTAGAAAATAATATTTAGGCCTTATGCAAATTTAAACGTGTATAAAGCATTAATTTACACTGAACAAAAACATAAACGCAACATGCAACAATTTCAAAGATTTGACTGAGTTATACAGTTCATATGAGGAAATCAGTCAATTGAAATAAATTCATTAGGCCCTAATCTATGGATTTCACATGACTGGGAATACAGATATGCATCTTTTGGTCACAGATAACTAAAAAAAAAAAAAAAGTAGGGGTGTGTATCAGAAAACCAGTCAGTATCTGGTGTGACCACCAGAGCGACACATCGCATACAGTTGATCAGGCTGTTGATTGTGGCCTGTGGAATGTTGTCCCACTCCTCTTCAATGGCTGTCGAAGTTGCCTGATATTTGCGGGAACTGGAATTTGGTGCATTTTTCCCCATATTCCAACTAGTTCGCTTTAGATCTTTATTAATGTATTGCCACCGGGGCCCACCATTGTAACTGCTAAACTGCTTGCTGTACATTATACTCTGTGATTGAACAAGGATTGGATTGTGGGTTTACTAACGCGTTAGTTCTAGTTCATTGACTAATAATGTTAATATGGCGACAACGATGTTGTCTGTGTAGCGGTTAGCGGTTATGGTATGAAGGTGTGGCTTGGATAGTTTTTTTTGTGTCTGGTCACAGACAGCTGTTGTGTTGTGCACTGAAGTCCACAAGCGAAGAGAAAAGGAGAGCCCTCAGATGCCAGGAGGAATTATACAAAAGGCAAAGGGATCATCATCATCATCCTGTATGTGGCTGCTATGAAAAGTGAACTGTGTGTGCATGTGATCAGGGGTATATTCATTCCACCGATTCTGTTGCAAAATGTTTCTTAAAAGGAAGCAACTGGAACGAAACGGGGACCTACCTGAATTCGTCCAAATGGGCGTGATTACACCCTAGATCAGCTAGATGCAGGCAAGAGTGTGCAATGCGGTATTGAATGCCACTGTCTGTCACCTTGATTACTCCATTTTCTCCCGACCTGTTTGCACCTATGTTGTAAACTTTCATTTGTAGGCTAGGTTGTATCAACCTCCTGATAGGGTATAGGGAAAATTCAAGTATCACGTAGGAGCCTAAACCTATCGATGTTACATTGAACTGGGTGAATGGAATATAAATGACATTCATCCAATATGCTGTTATAGAAATAAGGCCATTAAAACAAAAATACGGTCTAATCTTAATCCAGTGGAGAACAAGGATATGATAGTATACCATGGTAACTCTCAGGAGGGTTTGTCTCCCTGTCATCTGAAGAAAGCCAAACTGATGTTCTTCTACGCTAGATACCCCAGCTCTAACACGCTTAAGACTTATTTCCCTGATGTTAAGGTACTGTATTACACACACACACACACACACACACACACACAGTGCATTCATAAAGTATTCAGACCCCTTGACTTTTTACACATTTTGTTACATTACAGCCTTATTCTAAAATGGATTAAATCGTTTTTCTTCCCCTCATCAATCTACACACAATACCCCATAATGACAAAGCAAAAACAGGTTTTTAGACATTTTTGTTAATTTATTACAAAATAAAACACTGAAATATCACATTTACATAAGTATTCAGACCCTTTACTCAGTACTTTGTTGAAGCACCTTTGGCAGCGATTACAGCCTCAAGTCTTCTTGGGTATGACGCTACAAGCTTGGCACACCTGTATTTGGGGAGCTTCTCCCATTCTTCTCTGCAGATCCTCTCAAGCTCAGGTTGGATGGGGAGCGTCACAGCACAGCTATCTATTTTCAGGTCTCTCCAGAGATGTTAGATCGGGTTCAAGTCCGGGCTCTGGCTGGGTCACTCAAGGACATTCAGAGACTCGTCCCGAAGCCACTCCTCCATTGTCTTGGCTGTGTGCTTAGGGTTGTTGTCCTGTTGGAAGGTGAACCTTCGCCCCAAAGAGTTCAATCTTGGTTTTATCAGACCAGAGAATCTTGTTTCTCACGGTCTGAGAGTTCTTTAGGTGCCTTTTGGCAAACTCCAAGCGGGCTGTCATGTGCCTTTTACTGAGGAGTGGCTTCCGTCTGGCCACTGTACCATAAAGGCCTGATTGGGGGAGTGCTGCAGAGATGGTTGTCCTTCTGGAAGGTTCTCCCATCTCCACAGAGGAACTCTGGAGCTCTGTCAGAGTGACCATCGAGTTCTTGTTCACCTCCCTGACCAAGGCCCTTCTCCCCCGATTGCTCAGTTTGGCCGGGCTGTCAGCTCTAGGAAGAGTCTTGGTGGTTCCAAACTTCTTCCATTTAAGAATGATGGAGGCCACTGTGTTCTTGGGAATCTTCAATGCTGCAGAAATGTTTTGGTACCCTTCCCCAGATCTGTGCCTCGACACAATCCTGTCTTGTAGCTCTACGGACAATTCCTTCGACCTCATGGCTTGGTTTTTGCTCTGACATGCACTGTCAACTGTGGGACCTTATATAGACACGTGTGTGCCTTTCCAAATCATGTCCAATCAATTTAATTGACCACAGGTGGAATCTTCAGGTATTTATTTTTAATATATTTGCAAACATTTCCAAAAACCTGTTTTCGCTTTGTCATTATGGGGTATTGTGTGTAGATTGATGAGGTAAAATTGTTATTTAATCCATTTTAGAAAAAGGCTGTAACATAACAAAATGTAGAAAAAGGGTTCGAAACCAACCTCTGCTATCCGGTTGATGTTTAGCAATGAGGTGCAAACAGGGATGAAAAAGCCTAATTTAATGAGCTAATCTCAGTCCCTTCAATTTAGTATTTTTTTTACTGTTTCTGTCAATACGTATATTTCTAACTAATTAACCTGTGCCCCAATGACCTAATGGATAAGGCACTGGCCTCCTAAGCCAGAGATTGTGGGTTCAAGTCCCATCTGGGATGTCAGACAGCAGAGTGGCGCAGCGGAAGCGTGCTGGGCCCATAACCCAGAGGTCGATGGATCGAAACCATCCTCTGCTATCAATTTGGTTTTAGCTATGAAGTGCAAACAGGGATGAAAATACTAATTTCATGAGCTCGTGTCAGTCCCTTCAACTTAGTATTTTTTTCACTGGTTCTGTCAATTCGTATAGTTCTAACTAATTAACCTGTGCCCCAGTGGCCTAATGGATAAGGCACTGGCCTTCTAAACTAGAGATTGTGGGTTCAAGTCCAATCTGGGGTGTCAGACAGCAGAGCGGCGCAGCGGAAGCGTGCTGGGCCCATAACCCAGAGGTCGATGGATCGAAGCTATCCAGTTGTTTTCAGCTATGAAGTGCAAACAGGGATGAAAATACTAATTTCATGAGCTGGTGTCAGTCCCTTCAACTTAGTATTTTTTTCACTGGTTCTGTCAATTCGTATATTTCTAACTAATTAACCTGTGCCCCAGTGGCCTAATGGATAAGGCACTGGCCTCCTAAGCCAAAGATTGTGGGTTCAAGTCCCATCTGGGGTGTCAGACAGCAGAGTGGCGCAGCGAAAGCGTGCTGGGCCAATAACCCAGAGGTCGATGGATCGAAACCATCCTCTGCTATCAATTTGGTTTTAGCTATGAAGTAAAAACAGGGATGAAAATACTAATTTCATGAGCTGGTGTCAGTCCCTTCAACTTAGTATTTTTTTCACTGGTTCTGTCAATTCGTATAGTTCTAACTAATTAACCTGTGCCCCAGTGGCCTAATGGATAAGGCACTGGCCTCCTAAGCCAGAGATTGTGGGTTCAATTCCCATCTTGGGTGTCCGACAGCAGAGTGGCGCAGCGGAAGCGTGCTGGGCCCATAACCCAGAGGTCGATGGATCGAAACCATCCTCTGCTATTGTGACAGGTTAAAGGACATATTCATAGCCTGTTATACACTAAAAAGTATTAGTAAGTTCATGGTATGTAAGGATCTTAAAATATCTAAGGTTAAAAAGAGAATGCATCCAGTACTAGTTCATAGAGATTGATAAAATGCATAAATGTGTTTAAAATCCGTCAAGAGTCAAAGGGTTAATATTGTAAGAGGAATGTGTAAATGTTATATTGACTACTTTATTTTGTGGTGCCTAATTTAAGGGTAAAAGTGTTCATCTGTGATCTACTAAATGCTCTTAATCTATGAGCCTGAGATCGATTGCTCTGGTCTCCACCCAACTTCCTGGGGAAATCGCGGTCTTTTTCTCATTACACTAAATTTGTCAGTGAGGAAACATAACTGCGTCACGTTCGTGATTATTTCTTCCCTTTTTCAGGTACGTTATTGATATGAAACGAGTTAATTTGAATGTAATAACTTGCTAACCTGTGAAGAGAGTTTAAGGTATGTGTTAGTAACATCTTGAGGAAGTTAGAGTTAAGTTGAAGAGAGTTATTAGGTGCGTGTGTGACTGTAATCTGCTTGGTTGCAGCGATAGCTTCGTACTGAGAGTAGCTGCCATTTTATGCTAATTGTGAATGAACATGTGCGTTGTTAATAATATATTTGGGGTTATTTGTATAATGTGTTTCGAATACTTTGTTGACATGGTTGATAAATGTAGTTATGGGTTACTGAGCTAAAGCTACTTTGTGTTTGACAGTTATATTGAAACATTTGTATATGTTTTAGTGAATTACAGTTTATGCTGTTGTGACTTGAATAAGCTTTGTACCCTACAAATCTCTGGTTCCTGTAGATCTGTTGTTCTGTAAAATGTGGTATTTTTGTAAAATCATTACACTAAATTTGTCAGTGAGGAAACATAACTGCGTCACGTTCGTGATTATTTCTCCCCTTTTTCAGGGTGTAACATTTTGGAGGCTCCGCTGAGATTGCTGCTCAGATGTCCGGCTTCCACATCCTGGTCGCTGAATTCTGAGCCAGCTAAATCCCTACATAACAACCCAGGCCGGCTGCAGTGAGGAAAGTGTTGCTGTTCGAGGGGAGCTGGAAGTTGGTGGTTAAGTACGTGTCAACTGAGGCCGTTGAGAGACCATCAGAGACAGTAAGGACCATCTAATTCAGAGTCAACTCCTGCACAGTAAAGGTTCCTCCTGTCCTGTCAACATGACAACCGCCTTGGAAGAACTACAGGAAGAGGTAGTAGGAGAATTGCACACCCTGACTAAAGACAAGTTACTAGACGTATGTGATTTCCTTGACATATCAGGCGAACAGAGAAGAGATGTTCAAGACAAATCCCGCATATCACTGATGACTCACATTATGATGTTCCTTGAAAGAGAGGAAGTTGCAGAGTTAGAAGATGGCGGCATGTCGGAATTATTGTTACTTAAAGACAAAATGACAGAGATGATCAGTGGCATAGATAGCAAGACAGGGCAAACTGACCATGATATTGAAACAGCCAGAACACATCACAGAATAGAGGGACTGAGAACTGTAACCCCACAACAAGGGGTGGGAACTGAGCAGAGTACTGCAGACCAAGCCAGTGATTCTCTGCGCCAGCCCCAACCCCCTGCCCATCTTCAGAGGAGCATGCAGCTCTCACCCAGTGCACAGCCCGGCTCATACTGGCGCAAAGAGTTAAAAATTTCTGGTCAGATAGGTGAACCGGGCCAGAAAGATAAACTGACTTTTTCCAGCCTTGCCCATCAGATTGAGAATGGACTTAACAGAGGCTATCCTGAGGTAGAAATAGTAGACGCAGTAATCAGGGCTATTTCTCCAGGCTCACAGCTACGCAGCTACTTGGAAGGTAAACCCCAGCTAACTCTTCCCACACTTAGATGCATCCTGCGTTCCCACTTCCAAGAGAAGAGTGCAACAGAGCTTTACAAACAGCTAGCTTCAGAAGCACAGCATAGCAAGGAGACCCCTCAAAGCTTCCTGATGCGCGTCTTAGATTTGAGGCAGAAAGTACTATTTGCGTCCCAGGAGTCAGAATCAGGGCTTAAGTATGACCCTGCCCTAGTCCAGCGCATGTGTTTACACACAGTCCTTACAGGTCTCCAGAGTGACAGTATCAGGATAGACATGCAGCCTCTCCTGCTTGATAGCGAAACATCAGATGAGGTTTTGCTAGAGAAGCTTAACATTGCTTGTGCTAATGAGTTAGAAAGACGAAACAAAAAGCGTTTTAATGCCCCACAGCCTGCTACAACTGTAAGTGTAGTCCAGTTAGAAGATACGCCATCTGCAAAGTGTCCTGTGAAGGAAGCCAAAGCTAAGATACCCGCAGAACTGTTAACAGAGTTAGCTGAACTTAAGACAGGTGTAGCTTCCCTAAAAGGTCTCAGTGCAGAGATTGCTCAGATTAAGGAGACATTACAGCAGCCTATGTTTCAGTCATCGCCTTATGCCCATGCCCCACTTCCAGTTAGGAGGCCAGATAGGGAACCCCAGCCACCTGTTTCCCAGCAGCAGTATTACAGCAACTACAGTCAGCCCCAAGCACCTGACCCTGCGCAGTATCAATATGCACCTAACCTGTATACCAACCGCTCTGCTCAAGCTCCAAGGAGGTGTTTTGTCTGCCAGCAGGCCAGAACAGATGCACGCTGCACACACTGCTTCCGATGTGGGAGTGGAGAACATTTTCAAGCTGGATGTAAAATCCGGGGAGTCAGACCATCCAAAGAGGCCCCTTTAAACGGGGAAGGGTTACCGCTGAGGGACAAGTGTTAACCGTAGCTACCAAAAAGTCCCAGAAATGTGCAAATTGTGCCAGAGAAGATTCATTTGAGAACCTGAAACAATGTTCATCATGTAAAGAGACACTGTACTGTTCCAAAGGATGTCAAAACCAACATTGGACTAAACATAAGGAAAAATGCACTCACCTGAAAATGGACTCTACCTGTGAAAAGCTTTCCTGTACAGAAGAAAATGCCCACTCTTTACCATCCCTAGCTCAAGGTTGCCACCCCCCATAAGGTCACCTCGCTAGTCGGTAGACAGTGCCTTGTTGAGTGTCACCTGAATCGCCACCACCTCCAAGCTCTATGGGACACAGGCTCTCAGGTATCGGTCATTGATGAACGATGGAAAGCGGAATCTCTCCCAAACACAAGGCTGAGGGATGTTTCAGAAATTCTGGACTCACCTGATGATCTAAGATTGACGGCAGCAAATGGGACTGAAATGCCGTACCTGGGATGGATTGAAACAACTTTTCGGCTTGCCTCTGAAACTGACCAAACGAAGGAACTGATCATCCCAGTGCTGGTAATGAAAGGCTGTCACCTATCTCATCCCATCATAGGTTTCAATGTTATTGAGCACATCCTGACAAGGACCGAAAAGACTAAACGGTACAGTACAGTGAAAAAAGCTTTCCCAAGCCTCAAAAGAAATAAGGTGAGGGCTTTTATACAGGCTGTTAGCGCAGAACAGACAGATGAATACGCAGTGAAGACCAAGAAAGAGAAGGTTGCTGTACCAAAACACAGTAGCATTCAGATTGAGTGCCGGGTAGCTTCCCAGCCTTTCAAAGATGACATGACAATGCTTTTCCAGCCAGACCTGAACCCGCAGTGGCCAGATGAACTTGAGTTCTTTGACACACTAGTCAGAGTTAAGAAAGGTGTTTTCCAGTTGTCATGCTTGATGTCTCTAACCCCACTGACCACGACATTGCCCTGCTAGGACGCACCATAATCGGTACAGTACAAACCATTATGACTGTGTTACCTGCCCAAGTCTTTGAAAAAGCTGTCACCCCAGCCACAGTGAATCACACTAGTGTTCAAACTCCATGTACTGCTACTGAACAGTGGGATCCACCAGTAGGTTTAAGTCACCTAACCGAAGAACAGAGAGGTTGTTAGGAAAATGCTTAGAGAAGAGTGTCACTCCTTCTCCAGATCAGACAATGACATTGGCTGCATTGAACGATTGAAAATGACTATTTCTCTAAAGGACTCTGAACCAGTCAAGCGCACATACATGTCAGTGCCCAGGCCACTGTATCAGGAGATGAAGGGTTACCTTCATGACCTCATAGCCCAGGGTTGGGTTAGGAAGTCAAACTCTTCATATTCTTCACCTGTCGTGTGCGTTAGGAAGAAGGGACGGGACCCTCCGGTTGTGTATAGATTACAGAGACCTGAACAGAAAGACACATCCCGACCGCCAGCCCATCCCTCGGGTCCAGGACATCATGGACAGTTTAGGTGGTAATTCCTGGTTCTCCCTTTTAGATCAGGGAAAAGCATATCACCAAGGGTTCATCTCTGAAGAAAGCAGATCACTGACAGCATTTGTGACCCCATGGGGACTCTATGAGTGGATACGTATGCCATTCGGCCTCATGAACGCTCCTGCAGCTTTTCAGCGTTGTATGGAGGAATGTTTGGAAGGGCTCCGGGACAACATCTGCATTCCTTATCTGGACGACACGCTAGTTTTCAGTAAAACTTTCGACAGCCATGTGAATGATGTGCAAAAGGTTTTGCAGCGTCTCAGAGAGTATGGCATCAAACTCAAGCCAAGTAAGTGTGATCTCTTTAAACCCCAGGTCCGTTATTTGGGCAGAATAGTGTCTGCAGACGGCAGCAAAGTTGACCCAGCCGATTTTGAAGCAGTAAGAGCATTGAAAGAGATCAGACCACAGACTGTGGGCCAGCTCAGAAAAATGCTTGGTTTACTCACTTACTACAGACAGTACATCAAAGACTTTTCTAGGAGGGCCAGCTGTCTGTATGACCTCCTGAAAGCAGATTCAGAGAAATTACCTGACCACCCACGGAAAGCAAAAACAAAGAAAGTAAGTCATGTGGTGCCCTCAAACAAGCCAATCCTGTGGACTGACCAGCATCAACAGGCACTTGAACAGCTGATTGAGTGTCTGCTTCACCCACCAGTCTTAGGTTTCCCTGACTTCACTCAGCCATTTGTTGTACACACTGATGCGTCACACCAAGGCTTGGGAGCAGTTCTTTATCAAGAGCAAGATGGGAAGCTTAGGGTCATTGCTTATGGCTCTCGAACCTTAACAGCAGCTGAGAAGAACTATCACTACCACTCTGGCAAGCTAGAATTTCTAGCTCTAAAATGGGCAATCACTGATAAGTTCCATGATTATTTGTACTATGCTCCGACCTTCACTGTATACAGTGATAACAACCCGCTGAGCTACATTCTGTCTACTGCAAAACTGAACGCAACCACTTCCAGGTGGGTTGCAGAATTGGCTGATTTCCACTTTACAATAAAGTACAGGCCAGGCAGAGAGAACGGTGATGCAGATGCTTTGTCAAGGATGCCACTGGATGTAGAGTCACTGATGAGAGAATGTTCTGAGGAGCTTCCACCAGACACCATTGCCGCCACTATACAAGCAGTAGAGGTACAGAAAGAGCCTTTTGTGCCTTGGTCAATTTCAGCTGCATCTATGTCAGTATCAGCTGAAGGTGAGACAACTACAGCAACAATCAGCTCGATCCCAAAAGAGGGGATAAGAGAGGCACAAGAGTCTGATCCGGTCATCCGTCCTGTGCTCGATTTCAAGCTGTCTGGTTCCAAACCGCCAGTTAAAGAGCAAAAGGAATTCAGTCCAAAGACAAAATGCCTATTCAGAGAATGGGACAAATTGACAATCGACAGTGATGGTATTCTTTACAGAATCACTACAGCCCGCAAGCAGTTAGTTCTACCAGAGCAGTACAAAGGTAAAGTGATGGAAGAGTTGCACAATAACATGGGACACCAAGGTACTGACCGCACTGTATCACTAGTACGTGACCGCTTCTTCTGGCCTTATATGCAATCTGACATTGAGCACTATGTGACTAAAACTTGTAGCTGTGTCAAGCAGAAAAAGCCAGGCCATGAAACAAGAGCTCCTCTGACAAACATTGTGACAACACAGCCATTTGAACTGGTATGTATAGATTTCCTCCATCTCGACAGATGCAAAGGGGGATATGAGTACATCCTCGTGATTG
Organism: Coregonus clupeaformis; assembly: GCF_020615455.1. Classification (NCBI taxonomy): domain Eukaryota; kingdom Metazoa; phylum Chordata; class Actinopteri; order Salmoniformes; family Salmonidae; genus Coregonus; species Coregonus clupeaformis. The sequence continues at coordinate 572,277 of NW_025533609.1, read as the reverse complement.
TTGATCATTTTACACGTTACACTCAAGCCTACGCCACCACATCAAAGTCAGGAAAAACTGCTGCAAATCTCATCTTCAATGACTTTGCCCTGAAGTTTGGGTTCCCCTCCGCATCCACCATGACCAAGGGGGAGAATTCGAAAATCAGTTGTTCCATCAGTTAAAGAAACTCAGTGGCATGGCGGGGTCCAGAACAACACCCTATCACCCGATGGGGAACGGTCAAGTGGAACGAATGAACAGAACATTGTTGCAAATGCTAAAGACACTAACTGAGACACAAAAGTCAAACTGGAAGGAGTCTCTAAACAAACTGGTTTATGCCTATAACTGCACCCGTTGCGAAGTGACTGGCTATTCACCATTTTATCTTCTGTTTGGGAGATCACCCAGGCTTCCAGTTGATATGTTCTTTGGATTGTGCACAGAGGCAGGTTCCAGTAACCAGCGAGACTACGTGGAGAACTGGAAACGAGGAATGGAAGAAGCATACGCCATTGCAAAAGAAAATGCTCAGAAAGCTGCTGAAAGAAGTAAGAAGTACTATGACACTAAAGTTAGGAGTTCAGTGCTACAGCCTGGCGAGCGAGTTCTGATTAAAAACCTGACACCAAGAGGAGGACCAGGCAAACTCCGTAACTATTGGGAAGATCAAATTCACACAGTAGTGAGACAAATGGGTTCAGACCTGCCGATTTATGAGTTGAGACCAGAAAAGGGTAGGGGACGCTCCAGGGTCCTGCACAGAAACCTGCTCATGTCCTGTGACTACTTACCTTTTGAGAGACAACCAGAAATGACTAAAGATGACAAAAAGTAAGAAAAAGAGACATCAGCCTGGATCACAGCCTCTAGATTCTGATGAAGACAGCGGGGATGAATATGACCTTCATCATGAGCCGCTACAGGTCCCCACATTTCCTACAGTGCCTGAGAGGTATGCTGAACCAGCGAGAGAGTCGGAAAACAGGCCCCCACCAGTGAAACAAACAGTTGCGGTGCCAGTTCCTGATATGCTACCAGCACAGCCGCTTGTTGAAAATCAGCTGGAGGAGAAAACAACAGTTAAAGAACTGCCTGCTGAGGAGATGAACTTGCCTGCTGAAAATGTGCTGGATGATCGTCCACTAAGTGCCTTTCCTTCATTAACTGCTGCTGCTGAACCGGAGGAACCAGCTTACCAGCTGCCACAAAGAGAGAGACACCCTCCAAGACGTATCACCTATGATCAGCTTGGTATCCCTTCCTGCTACAGTATCCAGCCACAGCCACAGTTGTTCCCTGTCTACCCTGCACCAGGACTGGTTCCATGGCTGCCATCACTACAGCGATATTACCTTCAGCCACCCTACATGTATGGACTTCAGCAAACTTGAGGCCACAGACAGAGTTGACATGTTTGACCATGGACTACTGACTGATTTCACAGACTTTCACAAGACAATTAGCAGACTATGCATATAGATCATTAAAACTGATGGACTGTTGACAATAGTATGAGAAAAGACTGCTTATGGACTGTTTATACAGCTGGTCAACAGATATGGACTGTGAATATAATTTCTTGGTTCTATTTGAACTGTGAACTTTGACCTCTGCTCAAGGACTAGCTTACAGAAGAGGATTTTCTACGTCCAGTGCTTATAGACTGTTTAAGAAGATAATGTTGGTAATGTTGGGACAACATTTATTTTGTCGGGGAGAGTGTGACAGGTTAAAGGACATATTCATAGCCTGTTATACACTAAAAAGTATTAGTAAGTTCATGGTATGTAAGGATCTTAAAATATCTAAGGTTAAAAAGAGAATGCATCCAGTACTAGTTCATAGAGATTGATAAAATGCATAAATGTGTTTAAAATCCGTCAAGAGTCAAAGGGTTAATATTGTAAGAGGAATGTGTAAATGTTATATTGACTACTTTATTTTGTGGTGCCTAATTTAAGGGTAAAAGTGTTCATCTGTGATCTACTAAATGCTCTTAATCTATGAGCCTGAGATCGATTGCTCTGGTCTCCACCCAACTTCCTGGGGAAATCGCGGTCTTTTTCTCATTACACTAAATTTGTCAGTGAGGAAACATAACTGCGTCACGTTCGTGATTATTTCTTCCCTTTTTCAGGTACGTTATTGATATGAAACGAGTTAATTTGAATGTAATAACTTGCTAACCTGTGAAGAGAGTTTAAGGTATGTGTTAGTAACATCTTGAGGAAGTTAGAGTTAAGTTGAAGAGAGTTATTAGGTGCGTGTGTGACTGTAATCTGCTTGGTTGCAGCGATAGCTTCGTACTGAGAGTAGCTGCCATTTTATGCTAATTGTGAATGAACATGTGCGTTGTTAATAATATATTTGGGGTTATTTGTATAATGTGTTTCGAATACTTTGTTGACATGGTTGATAAATGTAGTTATGGGTTACTGAGCTAAAGCTACTTTGTGTTTGACAGTTATATTGAAACATTTGTATATGTTTTAGTGAATTACAGTTTATGCTGTTGTGACTTGAATAAGCTTTGTACCCTACAAATCTCTGGTTCCTGTAGATCTGTTGTTCTGTAAAATGTGGTATTTTTGTAAAATCATTACACTAAATTTGTCAGTGAGGAAACATAACTGCGTCACGTTCGTGATTATTTCTCCCCTTTTTCAGGGGTGTAACACTATCCAGTTGTTTTCAGCTATGAAGTGCAAACAGGGATGAAAAATACTAATTTCATGAGCTGATCTCAGTCCCTTCAACTCATAATTTTTTTCACTGTTTCTGTCAATACGTATAGTTCTAACTAATTAACCTGTGCCCCAATGACCTAATGGATAAGGCACTGGCTTCATAAGCCAGAGATTGTGGGTTCAAGTCCCATCTGGGGTGTCTGACAGCAGAGTGGCGCAGCGGAAGTGTGCTGGGCCCATAACCCAGAGGTCGATGGATCGAAACCATCCTCTGCTATCCAGTTGTTTTCAGCTATGAAGTGCAAACAGGGATGAAAATACTAATTTCATGAGCTGGTGTCAGTCCCTTCAACTTAGTATTTTTTTCACTGGTTCTGTCAATTCGTATAGTTCTAACTAATTAACCTGTGCCCCAGTGGCCTAATGGATAAGGCACTGGCCTTCTAAACTAGAGATTGTGGGTTCAAGTCCAATCTGGGGTGTCAGACAGCAGAGCGGCGCAGCGGAAGCGTGCTGGGCCCATAACCCAGAGGTCGATGGATCGAAGCTATCCAGTTGTTTTCAGCTATGAAGTGCAAACAGGGATGAAAAATACTAATTTCATGAGCTGATCTCAGTCCCTTCAACTCTTAATTTTTTTCAATGTTTCTGTCAATACGTATAGTTCTAACTAATTAACCTGTGCCCCAATGACCTAATGGATAAGGCACTGGCCTCCTAAGCCAGAGATTGTGGGTTCAAGTCCCATCTGGGGTGTCAGACAGCAGAGTGGCGCAGCGGAAGCGTGCTGGGCCCATAACCCAGAGGTCGATGGATCGAAACCATCCTCTGCTATCAATTTGGTTTTAGCTATGAAGTGCAAACAGGGATGAAAATACTAATTTCATGAGCTGGTGTCAGTCCCTTCAACTTAGTATTTTTTTCACTGGTTCTGTCAATTCGTATAGTTCTAACTAATTAACCTGTGCCCCAGTGGCCTAATGGATAAGGCACTGGCCTTCTAAACTAGAGATTGTGGGTTCAAGTCCAATCTGGGGTGTCAGACAGCAGAGCGGCGCAGCGGAAGCGTGCTGGGCCCATAACCCAGAGGTCGATGGATCGAAACCATCCTCTGCTATCCAGTTGTTTTCAGCTATGAAGTGCAAACAGGGATGAAAAATACTAATTAATGAGCTGATCTCAGTCCCTTCAACTCATAATTTTTTTCACTGTTTCTGTCAATACGTATAGTTCTAACTAAATAACCTGTGCCCCAATGACCTAATGGATAAGGCACTGGCCTTCTAAACTAGAGATTGTGGGTTCAAGTCCAATCTGGGGTGTCAGACAGCAGCGCGGCGCAGCGGAAGTGTGCTGGGCCCATAACCCAGAGGTCGATGGATCGAAGCTATCCAGTTGTTTTCAGCTATGAAGCGCAAACAGGGATGAAAAATACTAATTTCATGAGCTGATCTCAGTCCCTTCAACTCATAATTTTTTTCACTGTTTCTGTCAATACGTATAGTTCTAACTAATTAACCTGTGCCCCAATGACCTAATGGATAAGGCACTGGCTTCATAAGCCAGAGATTGTGGGTTCAAGTCCCATCTGGGGTGTCTGACAGCAGAGTGGCGCAGCGGAAGCGTGCTGGGCCCATAACCCAGAGGTCGATGGATCGAAGCTATCCAGTTGTTTTCAGCTATGAAGTGCAAACAGGGATGAAAATACTAATTTCATGAGCTGGTGTCAGTCCCTTCAACTTAGTATTTTTTTCACTGGTTCTGTCAATTCGTATATTTCTAACTAATTAACCTGTGCCCCTGTGCCCCAGTGGCCTAATGGATAAGGCACTGGCCTCCTAAGCCAAAGATTGTGGGTTCAAGTCCCATCTGGGGTGTCAGACAGCAGAGTGGCGCAGCGGAAGCGTGCTGGGCCCATAACCCAGAGGTCGATGGATCGAAACCATCCTCTGCTATCAATTTGGTTTTAGCTATGAAGTGCAAACAGGGATGAAAATACTAATTTCATGAGCTGGTGTCAGTCCCTTCAACTTAGTATTTTTTTCACTGGTTCTGTCAATTCGTATAGTTCTAACTAATTAACCTGTGCCCCAGTGGCCTAATGGATAAGGCACTGGCCTCCTAAGCCAGAGATTGTGGGTTCAAGTCCCATCTTGGGTTGTCTGACAGCAGAGTGGCGCAGCGGAAGCGTGCTGGGCCCATAACCCAGAGGTCGATGGATCGAAGCTATCCAGTTGTTTTCAGCTATGAAGTGCAAACAGGGATGAAAAATACTAATTTCATGAGCTGATCTCAGTCCCTTCAACTTTAATTTTTTTTCACTGTTTCTGTCAATACGTATAGTTCTAACTAATTAACCTGTGCCCCAATGACCTAATGGATAAGGCACTGGCCTCCTAAGCCAGAGATTGTGGGTTCAAGTCCCATCTGGGGTGTCTGACAGAAGAGTGGCGCAGCTGAAGCGTGCTGGGCCCATAACCCAGAGGTCGATGGATCGAAACCATCCTCTGCTATCCAGTTGTTTTCAGCTATGAAGTGCAAACAGGGATGAAAATACTAATTTCATGAGCTGGTGTCAGTCCCTTCAACTTAGTATTTTTTTCACTGGTTCTGTCAAGTCGTATATTTCTAACTAATTAACCTGTGCCCCAGTGGCCTAATGGATAAGGCACTGGCCTCCTAAGCCAGAGATTGTGGGTTCAAGTCCCATCTGTGGTGTCCGACAGCAGAGTGAGTGGTGCAGTGGAAGCGTGCTGGGCCCATAACCCAGAGGTCGATGGATTGAAACCATCCTCTGCTATTAATTTGTTTTTAGCTATGAAGTGCAAACAGGGATGAAAATACTAATTTCATGAGCTGGTGTCAGTCCCTTCAACTTAGTATTTTTTTCACTGGTTCTGTCAATTCGTATATTTCTAACTAATTAACCTGTGCCCCAGTGGCCTAATGGATAAGGCACTGGCCTCCTAAGCCAGAGATTGTGGGTTCAATTCCCATCTTGGGTGTCCGACAGCAGAGTGGCGCAGCGGAAGCGTGCTGGGCCCATAACCCAGAGGTCGATGGATCGAAGCTATCCAGTTGTTTTCAGCTATGAAGTGCAAACAGGGATGAAAAATACTAATTTCATGAGCTGATCTCAGTCCCTTCAACTCATAATTTTTTTTCACTGTTTCTGTCAATACGTATAGTTCTAACTAATTAACCTGTGCCCCAATGACCTAATGGATAAGGCACTGGCTTCATAAGCCAGAGATTGTGGGTTCAAGTCCCATCTGGGGTGTCTGACAGCAGAGTGGCGCAGCGGAAGCGTGCTGGGCCCATAACCCAGAGGTCGATGGATTGAAACCATCCTCTGCTATCCAGTTGTTTTTAGCTATGAAGTGCAAACAGGGATGAAAATACTAATTTCATGAGCTGGTCTCAGTCCCTTCAAGTTAGTATTTTTTTCACTGGTTCTGTCAATTCGTATATTTCTAACTAATTAACCTGTGCCCCAGTGGCCTAATGGATAAGGCACTGGCCTTCTAAGCCAGAGATTGTGGGTTCAAGTCCCATCTGGGGTGTCCGACAGCAGAGTGGCGCAGCGGAAGCGTGCTGGGCCCATAACCCAGAGGTCGATGGATCGAAACCATCCTCTGCTATCAATTTGGTTTTTAGCTATGAAGTGCAAACAGGGATGAAAATAGCTAATTTCATGAGCTGGTGTCAGTCCCTTCAACTTAGTATTTTTTTCACTGGTTCTGTCAATTCGTATAGTTCTAACAAATTAACCTGTGCCCCAGTGGCCTAATGGATAAGGCACTGGCCTCCTAAGCCAGAGATTGTGGGTTCAAGTCCCATCTGGGGTGTCCGACAGCAGAGCGGCGCAGCGGAACCGTGCTGGGCCCTAACCCAGAGGTCGATGGATCGAAACCACTTGCTATCCAGTTGTTTTTCAGCTATGAAGTGCAAACAGGGATGAAAAAGCCTAATTTCATGAGCTGATCTCAGTCCCTTCAACTTATATTTTTTTCACTGTTTCTGTCAATACGTATAGTTCTAACTAATTAACCTGTGCCCCAATGACCTAATGGATAAGGCACTGGCCTCCAAAGCCAGAGATTGTGGGTTCAAGTCCCATCTGGGGTGTCAGACAGCAGAGTGGCGCAGCGGAAGCGTGCTGTGCCCATAACCCAGAGGTCGATGGATTGAAACCATCCTCTGCTATCAATTTGGTTTTAGCTATGAAGTGCAAACAGGGATGAAAAATACTAATTTCATGAGCTGGTGTCAGTCCCTTCAACTTAGTATTTTTTTCACTGGTTCTGTCAATTCGTATAGTTCTAACTAATTAACCTGTGCCCCAGTGGCCTAATGGATAAGGCACTGGCCTCCTAAGCCAGAGATTGTGGGTTCAAGTCCCATCTGTGGTGTCAGACAGCAGAGTGGCGCAGTGGAAGCGTGCTGGGCCCATAACCCAGAGGTCGATGGATCGAAACCATCCTCTGCTATCAATTTGGTTTTAGCTATGAAGTGCAAACAGGGATGAAAATACTAATTTCATGAGCTGGTGTCAGTCCCTTCAACTTAGTATTTTTTTCACTGGTTCTGTCAATTCGTATAGTTCTAACTAATTAACCTGTGCCCCAGTGGCCTAATGGATAAGGCACTGGCCTCCTAAGCCAGAGATTGTGGGTTCAAGTCCCATCTGTGGGTGTCCGACAGCAGAGCGGCGCAGCGGAAGCGTGCTGGGCCCCTAACCCAGAGGTCGATGGATCGAAGCTATCCAGTTGTTTTCAGCTATGAAGTGCAAACAGGGATGAAAAATACTAATTTCATGAGCTGATCTCAGTCCCTTCAACTCTTAATTTTTTTCACTGTTTCTGTCAATACGTATAGTTCTAACTAATTAACCTGTGCCCCAATGACCTAATGGATAAGGCACTGGCCTCCAAAGCCAGAGATTGTGGGTTCAAGTCCCATCTGGGGTGTCAGACAGCAGAGTGGCGCAGCGGAAGCGTGCTGGGCCCATAACCCAGAGGTCGATGGATCGAAACCATCCTCTGCTATCAATTTGGTTTTAGCTATGAAGTGCAAACAGGGATAAAAATACTAATTTCATGAGCTGGTGTCAGTCCCTTCAACTTAGTATTTTTTTCACTGGTTCTGTCAATTCGTATTGTTCTAACTAATTAACCTGTGCCCCAATGACCTAATGGATAAGGCACTGGCCTCCTAAGCCAGAGATTGTGGGTTCAAGTCCCATCTGGGGTGTCAGACAGCAGAGTGGCGCAGCGGAAGCGTGCTGGGCCCATAACCCAGAGGTCGATGGATCGAAACCATCCTCTGCTATCAATTTGGTTTTAGCTATGAAGTGCAAACAGGGATGAAAAAGCCTAATTTAATGAGCTAATCTCAGTCCCTTCAACTTAGTATTTTTTTCACTGGTTCTGTCAATTCGTATATTTCTAACTAATTAACCTGTGCCCCAGTGGCCTAATGGATAAGGCACTGGCCTCCTAAGCCAGAGATTGTGGGTTCAAGTCCCATCTGGGGTGTCAGACAGCAGAGTGGCGCAGCGGAAGCGTGCTGGGCCCATAACCCAGAGGTCGATGGATCGAAACCATCCTCTGCTATCAATTTGGTTTTAGCTATGAAGTGCAAACAGGGATGAAAATACTAATTTCATGAGCTGGTGTCAGTCCCTTCAACTTAGTATTTTTTTCACTGGTTCTGTCAATTCGTATAGTTCTAACTAATTAACCTGTGCCCCAGTGGCCTAATGGATAAGGCACTGGCCTCCTAAGCCAGAGATTGTGGGTTCAAGTCCCATCTGGGGTGTCTGACAGCAGAGTGGCGCAGCGGAAGCGTGCTGGGCCCATAACCCAGAGGTCGATGGATCGAAACCATCCTCTGCTATCCAGTTGTTTTTAGCTATGAAGTGCAAACAGGGATGAAAAATCCTAATTTCATGAGCTAATCTCAGTCCCTTCAACTTAGTATTTTTTTTCACTGTTTCTGTCAATACGTATAGTTCTAACTAATTAACCTGTGCCCCAATGACCTAATGGATAAGGCACTGGCTTCATAAGCCAGAGATTGTGGGTTCAAGTCCCATCTGGGGTGTCTGACAGCAGAGTGGCGCAGCGGAAGCGTGCTGGGCCCATAACCCAGAGGTCGATGGATCGAAACCATCCTCTGCTATCCAGTTGTTTTCAGCTATGAAGTGCAAACAGGGATGAAAATACTAATTTCATGAGCTGGTGTCAGTCCCTTCAACTTAGTATTTTTTTCACTGGTTCTGTCAATTCGTATATTTCTAACTAATTAACCTGTGCCCCAGTGGCCTAATGGATAAGGCACTGGCCTCCTAAGCCAGAGATTGTGGGTTCAAGTCCCATCTGGGGTGTCAGACAGCAGAGTGGCGCAGCGGAAGCGTGCTGGGCCCATAACCCAGAGGTCGATGGATCGAAACCATCCTCTGCTATCCAGTTGTTTTCAGCTATGAAGTGCAAACAGGGATGAAAAATACTAATTTCATGAGCTGATCTCAGTCCCTTCATCTCATAATTTTTTTTACTGTTTCTGTCAATACGTATAGTTCTAACTAATTAACCTGTGCCCCAATGACCTAATGGATAAGGCACTGGCTTCATAAGCCAGAGATTGTGGGTTCAAGTCCCATCTGGGGTGTCCGACAGCAGAGTGGCGCAGCGGAAGCGTGCTGGGCCCATAACCCAGAGGTCGATGGATCGAAACCATCCTCTGCTATCCAGTTGTTTTTAGCTATGAAGTGCAAACAGGGATGAAAATACTAATTTCATGAGCTGGTCTCAGTCCCTTCAACTTAGTATTTTTTTCACTGGTTCTGTCAATTCGTATAGTTCTAACTAATTAACCTGTGCCCCAGTGGCCTAATGGATAAGGCACTGGCCTCCTAAGCCAGAGATTGTGGGTTCAAGTCCCATCTGGGGTGTCAGACAGCAGAGTGGCGCAGCGGAAGCGTGCTGGGCCCATAACCCAGAGGTCGATGGATCGAAACCATCCTCTGCTATCAATTTGGTTTTAGCTATGAAGTGCAAACAGGGATGAAAATACTAATTTCATGAGCTGGTGTCAGTCCCTTCAACTTAGTATTTTTTTCACTGGTTCTGTCAATTCGTATATTTCTAACTAATTACCCTGTTCCCCAGTGGCCTAATGGATAAGGCACTGGCCTCCTAAGCCAAAGATTGTGGGTTCAAGTCCCATCTGGGGTGTCAGACAGCAGAGTGGCGCAGCGGAAGCGTGCTGGGCCCATAACCCAGAGGTCGATGGATCGAAACCATCCTCTGCTATCAATTTGGTTTTAGCTATGAAGTGCAAACAGGGATGAAAATACTAATTTCATGAGCTGGTGTCAGTCCCTTCAACTTAGTATTTTTTTCACTGGTTCTGTCAATTCGTATAGTTCTAACTAATTAACCTGTGCCCCAGTGGCCTAATGGATAAGGCACTGGCCTCCTAAGCCAGAGATTGTGGGTTCAATTCCCATCTGGGTGTCCGACAGCAGAGTGGCGCAGCGGAAGCGTGCTGGGCCCATAACCCAGAGGTCGATGGATCGAAACCATCCTCTGCTATCCAGTTGTTTTCAGCTATGAAGTGCAAACAGGGATGAAAAATACTAATTTAATGAGCTAATCTCAGTCCCTTCAACTTAGTATTTTTTTCACTGTTTCTGTCAATACGTATAGTTCTAACTAATTAACCTGTGCCCCAATGACCTAATGGATAAGGCACTGGCTTCATAAGCCAGAGATTGTGGGTTCAAGTCCCATCTGGGGTGTCTGACAGCAGAGTGGCGCAGCGGAAGCGTGCTGGGCCCATAACCCAGAGGTCGATGGATCGAAACCATCCTCTGCTATCAAGTTGTTTTCAGCTATGAAGTGCAAACAGGGATGAAAATACTAATTTCATGAGCTGGTGTCAGTCCCTTCAACTTAGTATTTTTTTCACTGGTTCTGTCAATTCGTATATTTCTAAATAATTAACCTGTGCCCCAGTGGCCTAATGGATAAGGCACTGGCCTCCTAAGCCAGAGATTGTGGGTTCAAGTCCCATCTGGGGTGTCCGACAGCAGAGTGGCGCAGCGGAAGCGTGCTGGGCCCATAACCCAGAGGTCGATGGATCGAAACCATCCTCTGCTATCAATTTGGTTTTAGCTATGAAGTGCAAACAGGGATGAAAATACTAATTTCATGAGCTGGTGTCAGTCCCTTCAACTTAGTATTTTTTTCACTGGTTCTGTCAATTCGTATAGTTCTAACTAATTAACCTGTGCCCCAGTGGCCTAATGGATAAGGCACTGGCCTCCTAAGCCAGAGATTGTGGGTTCAAGTCCAATCTGGGGTGTCAGACAGCAGAGCGGCGCAGCGGAAGCGTGCTGGGCCCCATAACCCAGAGGTCGATGGATCGAAACCATCCTCTGCTATCCAGTTGTTTTTAGCTATGAAGTGCAAACAGGGATGAAAAAGACTAATTTCATGAGCTAATCTCAGTCCCTTCAACTTATATTTTTTTCACTGTTTCTGTCAATACGTATAGTTCTAACTAATTAACCTGTGCCCCAATGACCTAATGGATAAGGCACTGGCTTCATAAGCCAGAGATTGTGGGTTCAAGTCCCATCTGGGGTGTCAGACAGCAGAGTGGCGCAGCGGAAGCGTGCTGGGCCCATAACCCAGAGGTCGATGGATCGAAACCATCCTCTGCTATCAATTTGGTTTTAGCTATGAAGTGCAAACAGGGATAAAAATACTAATTTCATGAGCTGGTGTCAGTCCCTTCAACTTAGTATTTTTTTCACTGGTTCTGTCAATTCGTATTGTTCTAACTAATTAACCTGAGCCCCAATGACCTAATGGATAAGGCACTGGCCTCCTAAGCCAGAGATTGTGGGTTCAATTCCCATCTGGGGTGTCAGACAGCAGGGTGGCGCAGCGGAAGCGTGCTGGGCCCATAACCCAGAGGTCGATGGATCGAAACCATCCTCTGCTATCAAGTTGTTTTAGCTATGAAGTGCAAACAGGGATGAAAATACTAATTTCATGAGCTGGTCTCAGTCCCTTCAACTTAGTATTTTTTTCACTGGTTCTGTCAAGTCGTATATTTCTAACTAATTAACCTGTGCCCCAGTGGCCTAATGGATAAGGCACTGGCCTTCTAAGCCAGAGATTGTGGGTTCAAGTCCCATCTTTGGTGTCAGACAGCAGAGCGGTGCAGCGGAAGCGTGCTGGGCCCTAACCCAGAGGTCGATGGATCGAAACCTGCTATCCAGTTGTTTTTCAGCTATGAAGTGCAAACAGGGATGAAAAAGCCTAATTTCATGAGCTGATCTCAGTCCCTTCAACTTAGTTTTTTTTCACTGTTTCTGTCAATACGTATAGTTCTAACTAATTAACCTGTGCCCCAGTGGCCTAATGGATAAGGCACTGGCCTCCTAAGCCAGAGATTGTGGGTTCAAGTCCCATCTGGGGTGTCAGACAGCAGAGTGGCGCAGCAGAAGCGTGCTGGGCCCATAACACAGAGGTCGATGGATTGAAACCATCCTCTGCTATCAATTTGGTTTTAGCTATGAAGTGCAAACAGGGATGAAAATACTAATTTCATGAGCTGGTGTCAGTCCCTTCAACTTAGTATTTTTTTCACTGGTTCTGTCAATTCGTATAGTTCTAACTAATTAACCTGTGCCCCAGTGGCCTAATGGATAAGGCACTGGCCTCCTAAGCCAGAGATTGTGGGTTCAAGTCCCATCTGGGGTGTCAGACAGCAGAGTGGCGCAGCGGAAGCGTGCTGGGCCCATAACCCAGAGGTCGATGGATCGAAACCATCCTCTGCTATCAATTTGTTTTTAGCTATGAAGTGCAAACAGGGATGAAAATACTAATTTCATGAGCTGGTCTCAGTCCCTTCAACTTAGTATTTTTTTCACTGGTTCTGTCAATTCGTATATTTCTAACTAATTAACCTGTGCCCCAGTGGCCTAATGGATAAGGCACTGGCCTCCTAAGCCAGAGATTGTGGGTTCAAGTCCCATCTGGGGTGTCAGACAGCAGAGTGGCGCAGCGGAAGCGTGCTGGGCCCATAACCCAGAGGTCGATGGATCGAAACCATCCTCTGCTATCAATTTGGTTTTAGCTATGAAGTGCAAACAGGGATGAAAATACTAATTTCATGAGCTGGTGTCAGTCCCTTCAACTTAGTATTTTTTTCACTGGTTCTGTCAATTCGTATAGTTCTCTCTAATTAACCTGTGCCCCAGTGGCCTAATGGATAAGGCACTGGCCTCCTAAGCCAGAGATTGTGGGTTCAATTCCCATCTTGGGTGTCTGACAGCAGAGTGGCGCAGCGGAAGCGTGCTGGGCCCATAACCCAGAGGTCGATGGATCGAAACCATCCTCTGCTATCCAGTTGTTTTCAGCTATGAAGTGCAAACAGGGATGAAAAAGACTAATTTAATGAGCTGATCTCAGTCCCTTCAACTTAGTGATTTTTTCACTGGTTCTGTCAATATGTATAGTTCTAACTAATTAACCTGTGCCCCAGTGACCTAATGGATAAGGCACTGGCTTCATAAGCCAGAGATTGTGGGTTCAAGTCCCATCTGGGGTGTCTGACAGCAGAGTGGCGCAGCGGAAGTGTGCTGGGCCCATAACCCAGAGGTCGATGGATCGAAACCATCCTCTGCTATCCAGTTGTTTTCAGCTATGAAGTGCAAACAGGGATGAAAATACTAATTTCATGAGCTGGTGTCAGTCCCTTCAACTTAGTATTTTTTTCACTGGTTCTGTCAATTCGTATATTTCTAACTAATTAACCTGTGCCCCAGTGGCCTAATGGATAAGGCACTGGCCTCCTAAGCCAGAGATTGTGGGTTCAAGTCCCATCTGGGGTGTCAGACAGCAGAGTGGCGCAGCGGAAGCGTGCTGGGCCCATAACCCAGAGGTCGATGGATCGAAACCATCCTCTGCTATCCAGTTGTTTTTCAGCTATGAAGTGCAAACAGGGATGAAAAATACTAATTTCATGAGCTGGTCTCAGTCCCTTCAACTTATATTTTTTTCACTGTTTCTGTCAATACGTATAGTTCTAACTAATTAACCTGTGCCCCAGTGGCCTAATGGATAAGGCACTGGCTTCATAAGCCAGAGATTGTGGGTTCAAGTCCCATCTGGGGTGTCTGACAGCAGAGTGGCGCAGCGGAAGTGTGTTGGGCCCATAACCCAGAGGTCGATGGATTGAAACCATCCTCTGCTATCCAGTTGTTTTCAGCTATGAAGTGCAAACAGGGATAAAAATACTAATTTCATGAGCTGGTGTCAGTCCCTTCAACTTAGTATTTTTTTCACTGGTTCTGTCAATTCGTATTGTTCTAACTAATTAACCTGTGCCCCAATGACCTAATGGATAAGGCACTGGCCTCCTAAGCCAGAGATTGTGGGTTCAAGTCCCATCTGGGGTGTCAGACAGCAGAGTGGCGCAGCGGAAGCGTGCTGGGCCCATAACCCAGAGGTCGATGGATCGAAACCATCCTCTGCTATCAATTTGGTTTAACTATGAAGTGCAAACAGGGATGAAAATACTAATTTCATGAGCTGGTGTCAGTCCCTTCAACTTAGTATTTTTTTCACTGGTTCTGTCAATTCGTATATTTCTAACTAATTAACCTGTGCCCCAGTGGCCTAATGGATAAGGCACTGGCCTCCTAAGCCAGAGATTGTGGGTTCAAGTCCCATCTGGGGTGTCAGACAGCAGAGTGGCGCAGCGGAAGCGTGCTGGGCCCATAACCCAGAGGTCGATGGATCGAAACCATCCTCTGCTATCAATTTGGTTTTAGCTATGAAGTGCAAACAGGGATGAAAATACTAATTTCATGAGCTGGTGTCAGTCCCTTCAACTTAGTATTTTTTTCACTGGTTCTGTCAATTCGTATAGTTCTAACTAATTAACCTGTGCCCCAGTGGCCTAATGGATAAGGCACTGGCCTCCTAAGCCAGAGATTGTGGGTTCAATTCCCATCTTGGGTGTCTGACAGCAGAGTGGCGCAGCGGAAGCGTGCTGGGCCCATAACCCAGAGGTCGATGGATCGAAACCATCCTCTGCTATCCAGTTGTTTTCAGCTATGAAGTGCAAACAGGGATGAAAAATACTAATTTCATGAGCTGATCTCAGTCCCTTCAACTCATAATTTTTTTCACTGTTTCTGTCAATACGTATAGTTCTAACTAATTAACCTGTGCCCCAATGACCTAATGGATAAGGCACTGGCTTCATAAGCCAGAGATTGTGGGTTCAAGTCCCATCTGGGGTGTCCGACAGCAGAGTGGCGCAGCGGAAGCGTGCTGGGCCCATAACCCAGAGGTCGATGGATTGAAACCATCCTCTGCTATCCAGTTGTTTTCAGCTATGAAGTGCAAACAGGGATGAAAATACTAATTTCATGAGCTGGTGTCAGTCTCTTCAACTTAGTATTTTTTTCACTGGTTCTGTCAATTAGTATATTTCTAACTAATTAACCTGTGCCCCAGTGGCCTAATGGATAAGGCACTGGCCTTCTATGCCAGAGATTGTGGGTTCAAGTCCCATCTGGGGTGTCAGACAGCAGAGTGGCGCAGCGGAAGCGTGCTGGGCCCATAACCCAGAGGTCGATGGATCAAGATCATCCTCTGCTATCAATTTGGTTTTAGCTATGAAGTGCAAACAGGGATGAAAATACTAATTTCATGAGCTGGTGTCAGTCCCTTCAACTTAGTATTTTTTTCACTGGTTCTGTCAATTCGTATAGTTCTAACTAATTAACCTGTGCCCCAGTGGCCTAATGGATAAGGCACTGGCCTCCTAAGCCAGAGATTGTGGGTTCAAGTCCCATCTGGGGTGTCCGACAGCAGAGTGAGCGCAGCGGAAGCGTGCTGGGCCCATAACCCAGAGGTCGATGGATCGAAACCATCCTCTGCTATCCAGTTGTTTTTCAGCTATGAAGTGCAAACAGGGATGAAAAAGCCTAATTTAATGAGCTAATCTCAGTCCCTTCAACTTAGTATTTTTTTCACTGTTTCTGTCAATACGTATAGTTCTAACTAATTAACCTGTGCCCCAATGACCTAATGGATAAGGCACTGGCCTCCTAAGCCAGAGATTGTGGGTTCAAGTCCCATCTGGGGTGTCAGACAGCAGAGTGGCGCAGCGGAAGCGTGCTGGGCCCATAACCCAGAGGTCGATGGATCGAAACCATCCTCTGCTATCAATTTGGTTTAACTATGAAGTGCAAACAGGGATGAAAATACTAATTTCATGAGCTGGTGTCAGTCCCTTCAACTTAGTATTTTTTTCACTGGTTCTGTCAATTCGTATATTTCTAACTAATTAACCTGTGCCCCAGTGGCCTAATGGATAAGGCACTGGCCTCCTAAGCCAGAGATTGTGGGTTCAAGTCCCATCTGGGGTGTCAGACAGCAGAGTGGCGCAGCGGAAGCGTGCTGGGCCCATAACCCAGAGGTCGATGGATCGAAACCATCCTCTGCTATCAAGTTGTTTTCAGCTATGAAGTGCAAACAGGGATGAAAATACTAATTTCATGAGCTGGTGTCAGTCCCTTCAACTTAGTATTTTTTTCACTGGTTCTGTCAATTCGTATATTTCTAACTAATTAACCTGTGCCCCAGTGGCCTAATGGATAAGGCACTGGCCTTCTAAGCCAGAGATTGTGGGTTCAAGTCCCATCTGGGGTGTCAGACAGCAGAGTGGCGCAGCGGAAGCGTGCTGGGCCCATAACCCAGAGGTCGATGGATCGAAACCATCCTCTGATTTGTTTTAGCTATGAAGTGCAAACAGGGATGAAAATAGCCTAATTTCATGAGCTGGTGTCAGTCCCTTCAACTTAGTATTTTTTTCACTGGTTCTGTCAATTCGTATAGTTCTAACTAATTAACCTGTGCCCCAGTGGCCTAATGGATAAGGCACTGGCCTCCTAAGCCAGAGATTGTGGGTTCAAGTCCCATCTGGGGTGTCAGACAGCAGAGTGGCGCAGCGGAAGCGTGCTGGGCCCATAACCCAGAGGTCGATGGATCGAAACCATCCTCTGCTATCCAGTTGTTTTTAGCTATGAAGTGCAAACAGGGATGAAAAAGCCTAATTTAATGAGCTAATCTCAGTCCCTTCAACTTAGTATTTTTTTCACTGTTTCTGTCAATACGTATAGTTCTAACTAATTAACCTGTGCCCCAATGACCTAATGGATAAGGCACTGGCATCATAAGCCAGAGATTGTGGGTTCAAGTCCCGTCTGGGGTGTCTGACAGCAGAGTGGCGCAGCGGAAGCGTGCTGGGCCCATAACCCAGAGGTCGATGGATCGAAACCATCCTCTGCTATCAAGTTGTTTTCAGCTATGAAGTGCAAACAGGGATGAAAAATACTAATTTCATGAGCTGGTGTCAGTCCCTTCAACTTAGTATTTTTTTCACTGGTTCTGTCAATTCGTATTGTTCTAACTAATTAACCTGTGCCCCAGTGGCCTAATGGATAAGGCACTGGCCTCCTAAGCCAGAGATTGTGGGTTCAAGTCCCATCTGGGGTGTCCGACAGCAGAGTGGCGCAGCGGAAGCGTGCTGGGCCCATAACCCAGAGGTCGATGGATCGAAACCATCCTCTGCTATCAATTTGGTTTTAGCTATGAAGTGCAAACAGGGATGAAAATACTAATTTCATGAGCTGGTGTCAGTCCCTTCAACTTAGTATTTTTTTCACTGGTTCTGTCAATTCGTATATTTCTAACTAATTAACCTGTGCCCCAGTGGCCTAATGGATAAGGCACTGGCCTCCTAAGCCAGAGATTGTGGGTTCAAGTCCCATCTGGGGTGTCAGACAGCAGAGTGGCGCAGCGGAAGCGTGCTGGGCCCATAACCCAGAGGTCGATGGATCGAAACCATCCTCTGCTATCCAGTTGTTTTAGCTATGAAGTGCAAACAGGGATGAAAAATACTAATTTCATGAGCTGATCTCAGTCCCTTCAACTCATATTTTTTCACTGTTTCTGTCAATACGTATAGTTCTAACTAATTAACCTGTGCCCCAGTGACCTAATGGATAAGGCACTGGCCTCCTAAGCCAGAGATTGTGGGTTCAAGTCCCATCTGGGGTGTCAGACAGCAGAGTGGCGCAGCGGAAGCGTGCTGGGCCCATAACCCAGAGGTCGATGGATCGAAACCATCCTCTGCTATCAATTTGTTTTTAGCTATGAAGTGCAAACAGGGATGAAAATACTAATTTCATGAGCTGGTGTCAGTCCCTTCAACTTAGTATTTTTTTCACTGGTTCTGTCAATTCGTATAGTTCTAACTAATTAACCTGTGCCCCAGTGGCCTAATGGATAAGGCACTGGCCTCCTAAGCCAGAGATTGTGGGTTCAAGTCCCATCTGGGGTGTCCGACAGCAGAGTGGCGCAGCGGAAGCGTGCTGGGCCCATAACCCAGAGGTCGATGGATCGAAACCATCCTCTGCTATCCAGTTGTTTTTAGCTATGAAGTGCAAACAGGGATGAAAAAGCCTAATTTAATGAGCTAATCTCAGTCCCTTCAACTTAGTATTTTTTTCACTGTTTCTGTCAATACGTATAGTTCTAACTAATTAACCTGTGCCCCAATGACCTAATGGATAAGGCACTGGCTTCATAAGCCAGAGATTGTGGGTTCAAGTCCCATCTGGGGTGTCTGACAGCAGAGTGGCGCAGCGGAAGCGTGCTGGGCCCATAACCCAGAGGTCGATGGATCGAAACCATCCTCTGCTATCCAGTTGTTTTTAGCTATGAAGTGCAAACAGGGATGAAAATACTAATTTCATGAGCTGGTGTCAGTCCCTTCAACTTAGTATTTTTTTCACTGGTTCTGTCAATTCGTATATTTCTAACTAATTAACCTGTGCCCCAGTGGCCTAATGGATAAGGCACTGGCCTCCTAAGCCAGAGATTGTGGGTTCAAGTCCCATCTGGGGTGTCCGACAGCAGAGTGGTGGCGCAGCGGAAGCGTGCTGGGCCCAGAGGTCGATGGATTGAAACCATCCTCTGCTATCCAGTTGTTTTTAGCTATGAAGTGCAAACAGGGATGAAAAAGCCTAATTTAATAAGCTAATCTCAGTCCCTTCAACTTAGTATTTTTTTCACTGGTCTGTCAATACGTATAGTTCTAACTAATTAACCTGTGCCCCAATGACCTAATGGATAAGGCACTGGCTTCATAAGCCAGAGATTGTGGGTTCAAGTCCCATCTGGGGTGTCTGACAGCAGAGTGGCGCAGCGGAAGCGTGCTGGGCCCATAACCCAGAGGTCGATGGATTGAAACCATCCTCTGCTATCAAGTTGTTTTCAGCTATGAAGTGCAAACAGGGATGAAAATACTAATTTCATGAGCTGGTGTCAGTCCCTTCAACTTAGTATTTTTTTCACTGGTTCTGTCAATTCGTATATTTCTAACTAATTAACCTGTGCCCCAGTGGCCTAATGGATAAGGCACTGGCCTCCTAAGCCAGAGATTGTGGGTTCAAGTCCCATCTGGGGTGTCAGACAGCAGAGTGGCGCAGCGGAAGCGTGCTGGGCCCATAACCCAGAGGTCGATGGATCGAAACCATCCTCTGCTATCAATTTGGTTTTAGCTATGAAGTGCAAACAGGGATGAAAATACTAATTTCATGAGCTGGTGTCAGTCCCTTCAACTTAGTATTTTTTTCACTGGTTCTGTCAATTCGTATAGTTCTAAATAATTAACCTGTGCCCCAGTGGCCTAATGGATAAGGCACTGGCCTCCTAAGCCAGAGATTGTGGGTTCAAGTCCCATCTGGGGTGTCAGACAGCAGAGCGGCGCAGCGGAAGCGTGCTGGGCCCATAACCCAGAGGTCGATGGATCGAAGCTATCCAGTTGTTTTTAGCTATGAAGTGCAAACAGGGATGAAAAAGCCTAATTTAATGAGCTAATCTCAGTCCCTTCAACTTAGTATTTTTTTCACTGTTTCTGTCAATACGTATAGTTCTAACTAATTAACCTGTGCCCCAATGACCTAATGGATAAGGCACTGGCCTCATAAGCCAGAGATTGTGGGTTCAAGTCCCATCTGGGGTGTCAGACAGCAGAGTGGCGCAGCGGAAGCGTGCTGGGCCCATAACCCAGAGGTCGATGGATCGAAACCATCCTCTGCTATCAAGTTGTTTTCAGCTATGAAGTGCAAACAGGGATGAAAATACTAATTTCATGAGCTGGTGTCAGTCCCTTCAACTTAGTATTTTTTTCACTGGTTCTGTCAATTCGTATATTTCTAACTAATTAACCTGTGCCCCAGTGGCCTAATGGATAAGGCACTGGCCTCCTAAGCCAGAGATTGTGGGTTCAAGTCCCATCTGGGGTGTCAGACAGCAGAGTGGCGCAGCGGAAGCGTGCTGGGCCCATAACCCAGAGGTCGATGGATCGAAACCATCCTCTGCTATCAAGTTGTTTTTAGCTATGAAGTGCAAACAGGGATGAAAAATACTAATTTCATGAGCTGGTCTCAGTCCCTTCAACTTAGTATTTTTTTCACTGTTTCTGTCAATTCGTATAGTTCTAACTAATTAACCTGTGCCCCAGTGGCCTAATGGATAAGGCACTGGCCTCCTAAGCCAGAGATTGTGGGTTCAAGTCCCATCTGGGGTGTCAGACAGCAGAGTGGCGCAGCGGAAGCGTGCTGGGCCCATAACCCAGAGGTCGATGGATCGAAACCATCCTCTGCTATCAATTTGGTTTTAGCTATGAAGTGCAAACAGGGATGAAAATACTAATTTCATGAGCTGGTGTCAGTCCCTTCAACTTAGTATTTTTTTCACTGGTTCTGTCAATTCGTATAGTTCTAACTAATTAACCTGTGCCCCAGTGGCCTAATGGATAAGGCACTGGCCTCCTAAGCCAGAGATTGTGGGTTCAAGTCCCATCTGGGGTGTCCGACAGCAGAGTGGCGCAGCGGAAGCGTGCTGGGCCCATAACCCAGAGGTCGATGGATCGAAACCATCCTCTGCTATCCAGTTGTTTTTTAGCTATGAAGTGCAAACAGGGATGAAAAAGCCTAATTTAATGAGCTAATCTCAGTCCCTTCAACTTAGTATTTTTTTCACTGTTTCTGTCAATACGTATAGTTCTAACTAATTAACCTGTGCCCCAGTGGCCTAATGGATAAGGCACTGGCTTCATAAGCCAGAGATTGTGGGTTCAAGTCCCATCTGGGGTGTCTGACAGCAGAGTGGCGCAGCGGAAGCGTGCTGGGCCCATAACCCAGAGGTCGATGGATCGAAACCATCCTCTGCTATCAATTTGGTTTTAGCTATGAAGTGCAAACAGGGATGAAAATACTAATTTCATGAGCTGGTGTCAGTCCCTTCAACTTAGTATTTTTTTCACTGGTTCTGTCAATTCGTATAGTTCTAACTAATTAACCTGTGCCCCAGTGGCCTAATGGATAAGGCACTGGCCTCCTAAGCCAGAGATTGTGGGTTCAAGTCCCATCTGGGGTGTCTGACAGCAGCGGAAGCGTGCTGGGCCCATAACCCAGAGGTCGATGGATCGAAACCATCCTCTGCTATCCAGTTGTTTTTAGCTATGAAGTGCAAACAGGGATGAAAAAGCCTAATTTAATGAGCTAATCTCAGTCCCTTCAACTTAGTATTTTTTTCACTGTTTCTGTCAATACGTATAGTTCTAACTAATTAACCTGTGCCCCAATGACCTAATGGATAAGGCACTGGCTTCATAAGCCAGAGATTGTGGGTTCAAGTCCCATCTGGGGTGTCTGACAGCAGAGTGGCGCAGCGGAAGCGTGCTGGGCCCATAACCCAGAGGTCGATGGATCGAAACCATCCTCTGCTATCAATTTGGTTTTAGCTATGAAGTGCAAACAGGGATGAAAATACTAATTTCATGAGCTGGTTTCAGTCCCTTCAACTTAGTATTTTTTTCACTGGTTCTGTCAATTCGTATATTTCTAACTAATTAACCTGTGCCCCAGTGGCCTAATGGATAAGGCACTGGCCTCCTAAGCCAGAGATTGTGGGTTCAAGTCCCATCTGGGGTGTCCGACAGCAGAGTGGTGCAGCGGAAGCGTGCTGGGCCCATAACCCAGAGGTCGATGGATCGAAACCATCCTCTGCTATCCAGTTGTTTTTAGCTATGAAGTGCAAACAGGGATGAAAAAGCCTAATTTAATGAGCTAATCTCAGTCCCTTCAACTTAGTATTTTTTTCACTGTTTCTGTCAATCGTATAGTTCTAACTAATTAACCTGTGCCCCAGTGGCCTAATGGATAAGGCACTGGCCTCATAAGCCAGAGATTGTGGGTTCAAGTCCCATCTGGGGTGTCTGACAGCAGAGTGGCGCAGCGGAAGCGTGCTGGGCCCATAACCCAGAGGTCGATGGATCGAAACCATCCTCTGCTATCAAGTTGTTTTCAGCTATGAAGTGCAAACAGGGATGAAAATACTAATTTCATGAGCTGGTGTCAGTCCCTTCAACTTAGTATTTTTTTCACTGGTTCTGTCAATTCGTATAGTTCTAAATAATTAACCTGTGCCCCAGTGGCCTAATGGATAAGGCACTGGCCTCCTAAGCCAGAGATTGTGGGTTCAAGTCCCATCTGGGGTGTCAGACAGCAGAGTGGCGCAGCGGAAGCGTGCTGGGCCCATAACCCAGAGGTCGATGGATCGAAACCATCCTCTGCTATCAATTTGGTTTTAGCTATGAAGTGCAAACAGGGATGAAAATACTAATTTCATGAGCTGGTGTCAGTCCCTTCAACTTAGTATTTTTTTCACTGGTTCTGTCAATTCGTATAGTTCTAACTAATTAACCTGTGCCCCAGTGGCCTAATGGATAAGGCACTGGCCTCCTAAGCCAGAGATTGTGGGTTCAAGTCCCATCTGGGGTGTCCGACAGCAGAGTGAGTGGTGCAGCGGAAGCGTGCTGGGCCCATAACCCAGAGGTCGATGGATCGAAACCATCCTCTGCTATCCAGTTGTTTTTAGCTATGAAGTGCAAACAGGGATGAAAAAGCCTAATTTAATGAGCTAATCTCAGTCCCTTCAACTTAGTATTTTTTTCACTGTTTCTGTCAATACGTATAGTTCTAACTAATTAACCTGTGCCCCAATGACCTAATGGATAAGGCACTGGCTTCATAAGCCAGAGATTGTGGGTTCAAGTCCCATCTGGGGTGTCAGACAGCAGAGTGGCGCAGCGGAAGCGTGCTGGGCCCATAACCCAGAGGTCGATGGATCGAAACCATCCTCTGCTATCAATTTGGTTTTAGCTATGAAGTGCAAACAGGGATGAAAATACTAATTTCATGAGCTGGTGTCAGTCCCTTCAACTTAGTATTTTTTTCACTGGTTCTGTCAATTCGTATATTTCTAACTAATTAACCTGTGCCCCAGTGGCCTAATGGATAAGGCACTGGCCTCCTAAGCCAAAGATTGTGGGTTCAAGTCCCATCTGGGGTGTCAGACAGCAGAGTGCTGCTGCGGAAGCGTGCTGGGCCCATAACCCAGAGGTCGATGGATCGAAACCATCCTCTGCTATCAATTTGGTTTTAGCTATGAAGTGCAAACAGGGATGAAAATACTAATTTCATGAGCTGGTGTCAGTCCCTTCAACTTAGTATTTTTTTCACTGGTTCTGTCAATACGTATAGTTCTAACTAATTAACCTGTGCCCCAGTGGCCTAATGGATAAGGCACTGGCCTTCTAAGCCAGAGATTGTGGGTTCAAGTCCCATCTGGGGTGTCAGACAGCAGAGTGGCGCAGCGGAAGCGTGCTGGGCCCATAACCCAGAGGTCGATGGATCGAAACCATCCTCTGCTATCAATTTGTTTTTAGCTATGAAGTGCAAACAGGGATGAAAATACTAATTTCATGAGCTGGTGTCAGTCCCTTCAACTTAGTATTTTTTTCACTGGTTCTGTCAATTCGTATATTTCTAAATAATTAACCTGTGCCCCAGTGGCCTAATGGATAAGGCACTGGCCTCCTAAGCCAGAGATTGTGGGTTCAAGTCCCATCTGTGGTGTCCGACAGCAGAGTGAGTCTTGCAGTGGAAGCGTGCTGGGCCCATAACCCAGAGGTCGATGGATCGAAACCATCCTCTGCTATCCAGTTGTTTTTAGCTATGAAGTGCAAACAGGGATGAAAAAGCCTAATTTAATGAGCTAATCTCAGTCCCTTCAACTTAGTATTTTTTTCACTGTTTCTGTCAATACGTATAGTTCTAACTAATTAACCTGTGCCCCAATGACCTAATGGATAAGGCACTGGCCTCATAAGCCAGAGATTGTGGGTTCAAGTCCCATCTGGGGTGTCCGACAGCAGAGTGGCGCAGCGGAAGCGTGCTGGGCCCATAACCCAGAGGTCGATGGATCGAAACCATCCTCTGCTATCAATTTGTTTTTAGCTATGAAGTGCAAACAGGGATGAAAATACTAATTTCATGAGCTGGTGTCAGTCCCTTCAACTTAGTATTTTTTTCACTGGTTCTGTCAATTCGTATATTTCTAACTAATTAACCTGTGCCCCAGTGGCCTAATGGATAAGGCACTGGCCTCCTAAGCCAGAGATTGTGGGTTCAAGTCCCATCTGGGGTGTCAGACAGCAGAGTGGCGCAGCGGAAGCGTGCTGGGCCCATAACCCAGAGGTCGATGGATCGAAACCATCCTCTGCTATCAATTTGGTTTTTAGCAATGAATTGCAAACTGGATTAAAAAAGCCTAATTTCATGAGCTGATCTCAGTCCCTTCAAGTTAGTATTTTTTTCACTGGTTCTGTCAATTCGTATAGTTCTAACTAATTAACCTGTGCCCCAGTGGCCTAATGGATAAGGCACTGGCCTCCTAAGCCAGAGATTGTGGGTTCAAGTCCCATCTGGGGTGTCCGACAGCAGAGTGGCGCAGCGGAAGCGTGCTGGGCCCATAACCCAGAGGTCGATGGATCGAAACCATCCTCTGCTATCCAGTTATTTTTTAGCTATGAAGTGCAAACAGGGATGAAAAAGCCTAATTTAATGAGCTAATCTCAGTCCCTTCAACTTAGTATTTTTTTCACTGTTTCTGTCAATACGTATAGTTCTAACTAATTAACCTGTGCCCCAATGACCTAATGGATAAGGCACTGGCTTCATAAGCCAGAGATTGTGGGTTCAAGTCCCATCTGGGGTGTCAGACAGCAGAGTGGCGCAGCGGAAGCGTGCTGGGCCCATAACCCAGAGGTCGATGGATCGAAACCATCCTCTGCTATCAAGTTGTTTTCAGCTATGAAGTGCAAACAGGGATGAAAATACTAATTTCATGAGCTGGTGTCAGTCCCTTCAACTTAGTATTTTTTTCACTGGTTCTGTCAATTCGTATATTTCTAAATAATTAACCTGTGCCCCAGTGGCCTAATGGATAAGGCACTGGCCTCCTAAGCCAGAGATTGTGGGTTCAAGTCCCATCTGGGGTGTCAGACAGCAGAGTGGCGCAGCGGAAGCGTGCTGGGCCCATAACCCAGAGGTCGATGGATCGAAACCATCCTCTGCTATCAATTTGTTTTTAGCTATGAAGTGCAAACAGGGATGAAAAATACTAATTTCATGAGCTGATCTCAGTCCCTTCAACTTAGTATTTTTTTCACTGGTTCTGTCAATTCGTATAGTTCTAACTAATTAACCTGTGCCCCAGTGGCCTAATGGATAAGGCACTGGCCTCCTAAGCCAGAGATTGTGGGTTCAAGTCCCATCTGGGGTGTCAGACAGCAGAGTGGCGCAGCGGAAGCGTGCTGGGCCCATAACCCAGAGGTCGATGGATCGAAACCATCCTCTGCTATCAAGTTGGTTTTTAGCTATGAAGTGCAAACAGGGATGAAAATACCTAATTTCATGAGCTGGTCTCAGTCCCTTCAACTTAGTATTTTTTTCACTGGTTCTGTCAATTCGTATAGTTCTAACTAATTAACCTGTGCCCCAGTGGCCTAATGGATAAGGCACTGGCCTCCTAAGCCAGAGATTGTGGGTTCAAGTCCCATCTGGGGTGTCCGACAGCAGAGTGAGCGCAGCGGAAGCGTGCTGGGCCCATAACCCAGAGGTCGATGGATCGAAACCATCCTCTGCTATCCAGTTGTTTTTAGCTATGAAGTGCAAACAGGGATGAAAAATCCTAATTTCATGAGCTAATCTCAGTCCCTTCAACTTAGTATTTTTTTCACTGTTTCTGTCAATACGTATAGTTCTAACTAATTAACCTGTGCCCCAGTGACCTAATGGATAAGGCACTGGCTTCATAAGCCAGAGATTGTGGGTTCAAGTCCCATCTGGGGTGTCTGACAGCAGAGTGGCGCAGCGGAAGCGTGCTGGGCCCATAACCCAGAGGTCGATGGATCGAAACCATCCTCTGCTATCAATTTGGTTTTTAGCTATGAAGTGCAAACAGGGATGAAAATACTAATTTCATGAGCTGGTGTCAGTCCCTTCAACTTAGTATTTTTTTCACTGGTTCTGTCAATTCGTATAGTTCTAACTAATTAACCTGTGCCCCAGTGGCCTAATGGATAAGGCACTGGCCTCCTAAGCCAGAGATTGTGGGTTCAAGTCCCATCTGGGGTGTCCGACAGCAGAGTGATGCGCAGCGGAAGCGTGCTGGGCCCATAACCCAGAGGTCGATGGATCGAAACCATCCTCTGCTATCCAGTTGTTTTTCAGCTATGAAGTGCAAACAGGGATGAAAAAGCCTAATTTAATGAGCTAATCTCAGTCCCTTCAACTTAGTATTTTTTTCACTGTTTCTGTCAATACGTATAGTTCTAACTAATTAACCTGTGCCCCAGTGACCTAATGGATAAGGCACTGGCCTCCTAAGCCAGAGATTGTGGGTTCAAGTCCCATCTGGGGTGTCTGACAGCAGAGTGGCGCAGCGGAAGCGTGCTGGGCCCATAACCCAGAGGTCGATGGATTGAAACCATCCTCTGCTATTAATTTGTTTTTAGCTATGAAGTGCAAACAGGGATGAAAATACTAATTTCATGAGCTGGTGTCAGTCCCTTCAACTTAGTATTTTTTTCACTGGTTCTGTCAATTCGTATAGTTCTAACTAATTAACCTGTGCCCCAGTGGCCTAATGGATAAGGCACTGGCCTCCTAAGCCAGAGATTGTGGGTTCAAGTCCCATCTGGGGTGTCCGACAGCAGAGTGAGTGGTGCAGCGGAAGCGTGCTGGGCCCATAACCCAGAGGTCGATGGATCGAAACCATCCTCTGCTATCCAGTTGTTTTTAGCTATGAAGTGCAAACAGGGATGAAAAAGCCTAATTTAATGAGCTAATCTCAGTCCCTTCAACTTAGTATTTTTTTCACTGTTTCTGTCAATACGTATATTTCTAACTAATTAACCTGTGCCCCAGTGGCCTAATGGATAAGGCACTGGCCTCCTAAGCCAGAGATTGTGGGTTCAAGTCCCATCTGGGGTGTCTGACAGCAGAGTGGCGCAGCGGAAGCGTGCTGGGCCCATAACCCAGAGGTCGATGGATCGAAACCATCCTCTGCTATCCAGTTATTTTTTAGCTATGAAGTGCAAACAGGGATGAAAATAGCTAATTTCATGAGCTGGTCTCAGTCCCTTCAACTTAGTATTTTTTTCACTGGTTCTGTCAATTCGTATATTTCTAACTAATTAACCTGTGCCCCAGTGGCCTAATGGATAAGGCACTGGCCTCCTAAGCCAGAGATTGTGGGTTCAAGTCCCATCTGGGGTGTCAGACAGCAGAGTGGCGCAGCGGAAGCGTGCTGGGCCCATAACCCAGAGGTCGATGGATCGAAACCATCCTCTGCTATCAATTTGGTTTTTAGCTATGAAGTGCAAAGAGGGATGAAAAGACTAATTTCATGAGCTGGTCTCAGTCCCTTCAAGTTAGTATTTTTTTCACTGGTTCTGTCAATTCGTATAGTTCTAACTAATTAACCTGTGCCCCAGTGGCCTAATGGATAAGGCACTGGCCTCCGAAGCCAGAGATTGTGGGTTCAAGTCCCATCTGGGGTGTCCGACAGCAGAGTGGCGCAGCGGAAGCGTGCTGGGCCCATAACCCAGAGGTCGATGGATCGAAACCATCCTCTGCTATCCAGTTGTTTTCAGCTATGAAGTGCAAACAGGGATGAAAAATCCTAATTTCATGAGCTGATCTCAGTCTCTTCAACTTAGTATTTTTTTCACTGTTTCTGTCAATACGTATAGTTCTAACTAATTAACCTGTGCCCCAGTGGCCTAATGGATAAGGCACTGGCCTCATAAGCCAGAGATTGTGGGTTCAAGTCCCATCTGGGGTGTCCGACAGCAGAGTGGCGCAGCGGAAGCGTGCTGGGCCCATAACCCAGAGGTCGATGGATCGAAACCATCCTCTGCTATCAATTTGTTTTTAGCTATGAAGTGCAAACAGGGATGAAAATACTAATTTCATGAGCTGGTCTCAGTCCCTTCAACTTAGTATTTTTTTCACTGGTTCTGTCAATTCGTATATTTCTAACTAATTAACCTGTGCCCCAGTGGCCTAATGGATAAGGCACTGGCCTCCTAAGCCAGAGATTGTGGGTTCAAGTCCCATCTGGGGTGTCAGACAGCAGAGTGGCGCAGCGGAAGCGTGCTGGGCCCATAACCCAGAGGTCGATGGATCGAAACCATCCTCTGCTATCAATTTGTTTTTAGCTATGAAGTGCAAACAGGGATGAAAATAGCTAATTTCATGAGCTGGTCTCAGTCCCTTCAACTTAGTATTTTTTTCACTGGTTCTGTCAATTCGTATATTTCTAACTAATTAACCTGTGCCCCAGTGGCCTAATGGATAAGGCACTGGCCTTCTAAGCCAGAGATTGTGGGTTCAAGTCCCATCTGGGGTGTCAGACAGCAGAGTGGCGCAGCGGAAGCGTGCTGGGCCCATAACCCAGAGGTCGATGGATCGAAACCATCCTCTGCTATCAATTTGGTTTAACTATGAAGTGCAAACAGGGATGAAAATACTAATTTCATGAGCTGGTGTCAGTCCCTTCAACTTAGTATTTTTTTCACTGGTTCTGTCAATTCGTATAGTTCTAACTAATTAACCTGTGCCCCAGTGGCCTAATGGATAAGGCACTGGCCTTCTAAGCCAGAGATTGTGGGTTCAAGTCCCATCTGGGGTGTCCGACAGCAGAGTGAGTGCGCAGCGGAAGCGTGCTGGGCCCATAACCCAGAGGTCGATGGATCGAAACCATCCTCTGATATCCAGTTGATTTTTAGCTATGAAGTGCAAACAGGGATGAAAATACCTAATTTCATGAGCTAATCTCAGTCCCTTCAACTTAGTATTTTTTTCACTGTTTCTGTCAATACGTATAGTTCTAACTAATTAACCTGTGCCCCAGTGGCCTAATGGATAAGGCACTGGCCTCCTAAGCCAGAGATTGTGGGTTCAAGTCCCATCTGGGGTGTCTGACAGCAGCGGAAGCGTGCTGGGCCCATAACCCAGAGGTCGATGGATCGAAGCTATCAAGTTGTTTTCAGCTATGAAGTGCAAACAGGGATGAAAAATACTAATTTCATGAGCTGGTCTCAGTCCCTTCAACTTAGTATTTTTTTCACTGGTTCTGTCAATTCGTATAGTTCTAAATAATTAACCTGTGCCCCAGTGGCCTAATGGATAAGGCACTGGCCTCCTAAGCCAGAGATTGTGGGTTCAAGTCCCATCTGGGGTGTCAGACAGCAGAGTGAGCGCAGCGGAAGCGTGCTGGGCCCATAACCCAGAGGTCGATGGATCGAAACCATCCTCTGCTATCAATTTGGTTTTTAGCTATGAAGTGCAAAGAGGGATGAAAATACTAATTTCATGAGCTGGTCTCAGTCCCTTCAAGTTAGTATTTTTTTCACTGGTTCTGTCAATTCGTATAGTTCTAACTAATTAACCTGTGCCCCAGTGGCCTAATGGATAAGGCACTGGCCTCCTAAGCCAGAGATTGTGGGTTCAAGTCCCATCTGGGGTGTCCGACAGCAGAGTGGCGCAGCGGAAGCGTGCTGGGCCCATAACCCAGAGGTCGATGGATCGAAACCATCCTCTGCTATCCAGTTGTTTTTAGCTATGAAGTGCAAACAGGGATGAAAAAGCCTAATTTAATGAGCTGATCTCAGTCCCTTCAACTTAGTATTTTTTTCACTGTTTCTGTCAATACGTATAGTTCTAACTAATTAACCTGTGCCCCAATGACCTAATGGATAAGGCACTGGCTTCATAAGCCAGAGATTGTGGGTTCAAGTCCCATCTGGGGTGTCCGACAGCAGAGTGGCGCAGCGGAAGCGTGCTGGGCCCATAACCCAGAGGTCGATGGATCGAAACCATCCTCTGCTATCAATTTGGTTTTAGCTATGAAGTGCAAACAGGGATGAAAATACTAATTTCATGAGCTGGTGTCAGTCCCTTCAACTTAGTATTTTTTTCACTGGTTCTGTCAATTCGTATAGTTCTAACTAATTAACCTGTGCCCCAGTGGCCTAATGGATAAGGCACTGGCCTCCTAAGCCAGAGATTGTGGGTTCAAGTCCCATCTGGGGTGTCCGACAGCAGAGTGGCGCAGCGGAAGCGTGCTGGGCCCATAACCCAGAGGTCGATGGATCGAAACCATCCTCTGCTATCCAGTTGTTTTTAGCTATGAAGTGCAAACAGGGATGAAAATACTAATTTCATGAGCTGGTGTCAGTCCCTTCAACTTAGTATTTTTTTCACTGTTTCTGTCAATACGTATAGTTCTAACTAATTAACCTGTGCCCCAATGACCTAATGGATAAGGCACTGGCTTCATAAGCCAGAGATTGTGGGTTCAAGTCCCATCTGGGGTGTCTGACAGCAGAGTGGCGCAGCGGAAGCGTGCTGGGCCCATAACCCAGAGGTCGATGGATCGAAACCATCCTCTGCTATCCAGTTATTTTTTAGCTATGAAGTGCAAACAGGGATGAAAATACTAATTTCATGAGCTGGTGTCAGTCCCTTCAACTTAGTATTTTTTTCACTGGTTCTGTCAATTCGTATAGTTCTAACTAATTAACCTGTGCCCCAGTGGCCTAATGGATAAGGCACTGGCCTCCTAAGCCAGAGATTGTGGGTTCAAGTCCCATCTGGGGTGTCCGACAGCAGAGTGAGTGGTGCAGCGGAAGCGTGCTGGGCCCATAACCCAGAGGTCGATGGATCGAAACCATCCTCTGCTATCCAGTTGTTTTTAGCTATGAAGTGCAAACAGGGATGAAAAAGCCTAATTTAATGAGCTAATCTCAGTCCCTTCAACTTAGTATTTTTTTCACTGTTTCTGTCAATTCGTATAGTTCTAACTAATTAACCTGTGCCCCAGTGGCCTAATGGATAAGGCACTGGCCTCCTAAGCCAGAGATTGTGGGTTCAACTCCCATCTGGGGTGTCTGACAGCAGAGTGGCGCAGCGGAAGCGTGCTGGGCCCATAACCCAGAGGTCGATGGATCGAAGCTATCCAGTTGTTTTTAGCTATGAAGTGCAAACAGGGATGAAAAAGCCTAATTTAATGAGCTAATCTCAGTCCCTTCAACTTAGTATTTTTTTCACTGGTTCTGTCAATTCGTATATTTCTAACTAATTAACCTGTGCCCCAGTGGCCTAATGGATAAGGCACTGGCCTCCTAAGCCAGAGATTGTGGGTTCAAGTCCCATCTGGGGTGTCTGACAGCAGAGTGGCGCAGCGGAAGCGTGCTGGGCCCATAACCCAGAGGTCGATGGATTGAAACCATCCTCTGCTATCCAGTTGTTTTTAGCTATGAAGTGCAAACAGGGATGAAAAAGCCTAATTTAATGAGCTAATCTCAGTCCCTTCAACTTAGTATTTTTTTCACTGTTTCTGTCAATACGTATAGTTCTAACTAATTAACCTGTGCCCCAATGACCTAATGGATAAGGCACTGGCTTCATAAGCCAGAGATTGTGGGTTCAAGTCCCATCTGGGGTGTCCGACAGCAGAGTGGTGCAGCGGAAGCGTGCTGGGCCCATAACCCAGAGGTCGATGGATCGAAACCATCCTCTGCTATCAAGTTGTTTTCAGCTATGAAGTGCAAACAGGGATAAAAATACTAATTTCATGAGCTGGGGCCTGTTGCACAAAACTAGGATAAGGGATTAAGCCAGGATATCTTGGTGATCCTGGCTCAATTGATCCGTAATCCGGTTGCACTAAAGATGGATAGGGGGCAGGAGGATATGTTATGGTATAAATTACCATGGAGATTTATTCTGTGGAGCTAGCCTGCTCCAGACCAGGCTAAATTCCAGGATCTATTTAATCTCATCCCTAATGTCAGTCAGCAGTCACCACAAATGGAAACCAATAGTTATTTCACTGCTCACTATACATTGTTATCACATATAACTAGACCCACTGTCATTATTTAAACGTTTGTGATCATTAATTTCAATGATTTTGGATAAAAAATGATTTTTAGATGATGTTGCTATCATTAGATAATTTACAGTTTCCCATAGACTATAAGGCTATATATAAAATGATAGAATATTAGGGCCACAGAGGGAAAAAAACACAAGTCATAATATTGTAACCAGTTGTTTTAAAGGAGGACAGTTGTTAAAATGACAGATGTGGGGCATTTCGTGAAATTGTACTTCAGTATGGTTTCATAAACAAAGACATGCTGATGTGCCAGAATATTAAGTATCACATTGTCATAAGTATCAAAACTGTAAAAACAATATGTAGCTTTTCTGCAGAAAGAACCAGCCTCATAAATTTATGACTTTATCCTTTTTCTTCAGTGTGGCCCTAGTACTCTGTCATATAAACAAATACACATTCCATATGAATATAAAAACACAATGTGTAACATTATGTTCCTTTATTGAATAAGGACAAAACAAAGCAGGTAAACCATCAGCTCCTTTCGAAACTGAAGTCACAGTGACTCTACAAGATGGAAAGCACAGAATCCAAGCATATTATACAAAATGATACATACACATTCAAAGGTCTGTATATAACACACCCTGCATGTCTGCACACTAAAATAAATGCAGGACAAATCCATACACATCAACTGAACAGACAAATGAATGGATGCAGTAGCCTCCCTGCAGCCTTGTATTACACACAGTATACCGCACAAACATCATAAGAGGCCAAATTCGTAAAAAAACGAACCCAAAAAACCCAAATTCCTCTGCCACCGCAGGGCATATTTAACCAAAATTGAAAGCACACATACTAACTAAAATAATTCAACACATATTGGTCCCTCAGCAGCCGACCACTGTCGTCATCAGGGAAGATTGCCGGATTGTCCCAGTCCATGGCTGGTGGCACTCTGGGGGCCCTCTCCTTCCTCAGGCAGGCCACATTGTGGAGGACAGCACAAGCCACAGTAATATCACATGCCCTAACAGGGCTGACCCCTTAATTTGTGAAGGCAGTGAAAGCGTGCCTTCAGGAGGCCAAAGGTCATTTCAACTCCTGGCCCTGGTCCTGGCATGGGCATGGTTGTAGGCCTGCTGTGCTTCCTGGGGGTCTGTGAAAGGTGTCAGGAGAAAAGGCTGGCAGCAATACCCCTGTCTCCCAGCAACACACCAGAGAATTCACCTGTCAACACAAAATCTCATCATTACTACCTCATAAACACAGTGATATTCTTGACACAGCCATGATGGTTATAAATAGGGGTTGTGTGGCTTACCTTGTGATAGGCACTGATAGATTTCAGAGGCCCGGAAAGATTCTGGAGTCATGGACTGAGCCAGGCCATTTTGCCACAACATTGCTGATCACACAGTCAGCATTGCAGACCATCTGAAATCATAAGATGAGGAATATTACACCAATCAATGCACATCACTGGCAATGCAGAGTGTTCGTCAATGGACAATATCAAAAAGTTATGTTCACCTGAACATTAATGCTGTGAAAGGATTTCCTATTCACAAAATCGGCCTCATGGGCACCTGAGGGGCTTTTATCCTTATGTGTGTGCAGTCCACTGCACCAATGACATTAGGAAACCTGTCACACAAAGTAATGAGTATCCTACTATGTGTTAACAGTTGTCCTGTAATTTGTAGATCCTCTTACCTGCAATCCTATAGAACTCCTCTTTGATGTCACAGAGTCTTCTGTGGCCAGGGAAGGAGATGAAGACATCTGCTAATGCTTTGATAGCCAGACACACACTCCTTATTGTGCGGCAAATTGTGGCCTTGTTCAGCTGTTCTGCATCCCCCACTGAGTACAGGAAGGCTCCACTAGCAAAAAAGCGCAAGGCCACACAAACCATTTGCTCCACACTCAGTGCATGGCTCCGTGCAGTGCGGTGCTTAATCCTGGGACCCAGTAGTCTGCATAGATACCTGATGCCATCTGCAGAAAACCTGTATCTTTCATATAGATGGTCATCAGGGAGGCCAGTGGGTCCAACCGGTCCCTGAAGACCCTTTCTCGCCTGAAGGCTCTCCTCAGCACAAGTGCTTCTTCATCCACCACATCTCGCACGAATGGGCATGCCATTGTCAGAGCAGAAAGGAACACACAATTTTGGGCCTTCATATAGGCTAGTGGCCACACCTGGTGCTGGGGGTGGGCAAAAGAGGCGATGCCTTATAACGATGACTTGGTTGTACTGATTGCTGGGAAAATAAAAAAAAACTTAGAAAGATGCCACCGTCCTGTGTGCTCACAATAAGAGCTCATATGTCATGGCTCACTTGACTTTACGAGAATATACCTAATTTTTATTTTGAGCTGTGTCATCTTCTTGGAGCTGGGGGAGGAAAGAAAAATAATGATTAATACATTTGTGTTACAGTTAGCATACAGTGTACATTGAAGGCATATCTCACCTCCCTCTCAAGTTTTTTTTATTTCAAGGTCCAGTTTCCTAATTGTCCTCTTTTTTATTTCGGACTCCAGTGCAAGATTTTCCATCTTTTTCTTCTTGTACTGAATGTCTATGTCTGCCAGTTCTATTTGGCGCCGGAGGTGGTTGCCATACAACTTTCTGATAGCTTGTGAGCTCTGTGAACACAATACAATTAGCGCAGCTGGAATTTGGCAGGATGTGGTGTCCTTTTATTAATACGCACTATGTTGCCAGGCTGGTTTTCCCACTGTATAGCATCTGGGTCCTGTAAAAGAAATTAGATTTTTTGATTTTGATGAGGACTCCTCACCATTGTAGAGTAAATAGTACTTTCACAGTCTTAACATGATACCTCATGCCTTCTGGAATCCGAGAGATGGTCTCCTCCTCATCATCGTCTCCATCATGTGCTGTTGCTGCTGCACTGGGGCCTTCACCCTATCACATTTAATCGGATTCATATTGAAGCTAGTAGACAAGACATGCCAGGCCTACAGTATGCCTTTGATGGAGTACTCACTGGATCAGCATCGTCTGGTGCTTGTGCTGGTGGCTCTAACAGGAACACAGTGCTGCCAGACACTGCAAGGCAATAGGTAAACCAAAGTCAGACAGTCCAAATTGATTCAATATGAATGTGGTTGTATCCCATGTAGAGATGGAAGGACATACCTTGAATGAAGCGGGTGGCATCTTGGGAGGAACCTATGCTCGTCTCTTTCCCCCAGGGATCCTCTCTAAGACGGGCCTGCCTTTATTTAGCTCCAAGGCCATGTCCTCTGCTGGGGTAAGGTCAGCCTTTGGTGACCCACCACCCGTGCCTTGTCTGTGGGTATTCTTTTTCACTGCTAAAACAGTACAGACAATGTGTGAGCAGGCACCTTCTGGGTACAATATATGCTTGTGCTTTGTTAAATATTAGTCAGGGACCATACCATTCTGCAGAATGTTCTTGTATTTGATTTTGACCTGCTGCCATGTCCGTTTTGGCCCGTTCATGTTTAATCTACACACACACACATTTAATGGAGTCACACTGCAAAAATTACTTGGTATTTTTGTCTTGTTTTCAGTAAAAATATCAAAAAATTTATCATAGCTTTATACAGTGTGATGGAGTTACTTTACACAATTTCACTCATATCTGCAGTGCATTTCAATAAAAAATTTAACCGTTTCATAATTACAGTACAACTGCATTTTTGGAGATGTGAATTAAATATTTGAATTGTAATTGTGATGTTTCAGCGGAGCGGTGAGTGTATAATTGTGCACTACTTACGCATTCAGGCGGTCTGCTATACTTTGCCACGCTTTTTCTCTTTGCTTTATCACTGTGGCGGTGTTGCCTTTCTTCTTAATTATATATTTTACCTCCTCGTATGCCTCCATGAGGATTTGTGCTTCCGACGGGGAAAAGTACGCGGCTCTAGTTGCCATGGTAAATCAGTTAATCTGTGATCTGTGGCGGGGTCTATTTGAGTGAGCCGTGAGCGCGCACCTATCCAGGATTGGTTTCACCTGGCTTAATGAATCCGTGTCTGCTCATCCTGGCTTGGTCTTTGTGCAACCAATTAAGCCTGGACGCACATGTTTTGGCTTCATTGAGCTCAGCTGAGTCATTTATCCCGGATGTCTTAATTCTACTTTTGTGCAACAGGCCCCTGGTGTCAGTCCCTTCAACTTAGTATTTTTTTCACTGGTTCTGTCAATTCGTATTGTTCTAACTAATTAACCTGTGCCCCAGTGGCCTAATGGATAAGGCACTGGCCTCCTAAGCCAGAGATTGTGGGTTCAAGTCCCATCTGGGGTGTCAGACAGCAGAGTGGCGCAGCGGAAGCGTGCTGGGCCCATAACCCAGAGGTCGATGGATCGAAACCATCCTCTGCTATCAATTTGGTTTCAGCTATGAAGTGCAAACAGGGATGAAAATACTAATTTCATGAGCTGGTGTCAGTCCCTTCAACTTAGTATTTTTTTCACTGGTTCTGTCAATTCGTATAGTTCTAACTAATTAACCTGTGCCCCAGTGGCCTAATGGATAAGGCACTGGCTTCATAAGCCAGAGATTGTGGGTTCAAGTCCCATCTGGGGTGTCTGACAGCAGAGTGGCGCAGCGGAAGCGTGCTGGGCCCATAACCCAGAGGTCGATGGATCGAAACCATCCTCTGCTATCCAGTTGTTTTCAGCTATGAAGTGCAAACAGGGATGAAAATACTAATTTCATGAGCTGGTCTCAGTCCCTTCAACTTAGTATTTTTTTCACTGGTTCTGTCAATTCGTATATTTCTAACTAATTAACCTGTGCCCCAGTGGCCTAATGGATAAGGCACTGGCCTCCTAAGCCAGAGATTGTGGGTTCAAGTCCCATCTGGGGTGTCCGACAGCAGAGTGGCGCAGCGGAAGCGTGCTGGGCCCATAACCCAGAGGTCGATGGATCGAAACCATCCTCTGCTATCAATTTGGTTTTAGCTATGAAGTGCAAACAGGGATGAAAAAGCCTAATTTAATGAGCTAATCTCAGTCCCTTCAACTTAGTATTTTTTTCACTGGTTCTGTCAATTCGTATAGTTCTAACTAATTAACCTGTGCCCCAGTGGCCTAATGGATAAGGCACTGGCCTCCTAAGCCAGAGATTGTGGGTTCAAGTCCCATCTGGGGTGTCAGACAGCAGAGTGGCGCAGCGGAAGCGTGCTGGGCCCATAACCCAGAGGTCGATGGATCGAAACCATCCTCTGCTATCCAGTTGTTTTCAGCTATGAAGTGCAAACAGGGATGAAAAATACTAATTTCATGAGCTGATCTCAGTCCCTTCAACTTAGTATTTTTTTCACTGGTTCTGTCAATTCGTATAGTTCTAACTAATTAACCTGTGCCCCAGTGGCCTAATGGATAAGGCACTGGCCTCCTAAGCCAGAGATTGTGGGTTCAAGTCCCATCTGGGGTGTCTGACAGCAGAGTGGCGCAGCGGAAGCGTGCTGGGCCCATAACCCAGAGGTCGATGGATCGAAACCATCCTCTGCTATCAATTTGTTTTTAGCTATGAAGTGCAAACAGGGATGAAAATACTAATTTCATGAGCTGGTCTCAGTCCCTTCAACTTAGTATTTTTTTCACTGGTTCTGTCAATTCGTATATTTCTAACTAATTAACCTGTGCCCCAGTGGCCTAATGGATAAGGCACTGGCCTCCTAAGCCAGAGATTGTGGGTTCAAGTCCCATCTGGGGTGTCCGACAGCAGAGTGGCGCAGCGGAAGCGTGCTGGGCCCATAACCCAGAGGTCGATGGATTGAAACCATCCTCTGCTATCCAGTTGTTTTTAGCTATGAAGTGCAAACAGGGATGAAAAAACCTAATTTAATGAGCTGATCTCAGTCCCTTCAACTTAGTATTTTTTTCACTGTTTCTGTCAATACGTATATTTCTAACTAATTAACCTGTGCCCCAGTGGCCTAATGGATAAGGCACTGGCCTCCTAAGCCAGAGATTGTGGGTTCAAGTCCCATCTGGGGTGTCTGACAGCAGAGTGGCGCAGCGGAAGCGTGCTGGGCCCATAACCCAGAGGTCGATGGATCGAAACCATCCTCTGCTATCAATTTGTTTTTAGCTATGA
This sequence comes from Coregonus clupeaformis, assembly GCF_020615455.1. Lineage (NCBI taxonomy): Eukaryota > Metazoa > Chordata > Actinopteri > Salmoniformes > Salmonidae > Coregonus > Coregonus clupeaformis. The sequence goes on along the minus strand of NW_025533609.1, from coordinate 534,063 downwards.
AGTGCAAACAGGGATGAAAATACTAATTTCATGAGCTGGTGTCAGTCCCTTCAACTTAGTATTTTTTTCACTGGTTCTGTCAATTCGTATATTTCTAACTAATTAACCTGTGCCCCAGTGGCCTAATGGATAAGGCACTGGCCTCCTAAGCCAGAGATTGTGGGTTCAAGTCCCATCTGGGGTGTCCGACAGCAGAGTGAGGCGCAGTGGAAGCGTGCTGGGCCCATAACCCAGAGGTCGATGGATCGAAACCATCCTCTGCTATCCAGTTGTTTTAGCTATGAAGTGCAAACAGGGATGAAAAATCCTAATTTCATGAGCTGGTGTCAGTCCCTTCAACTTAGTATTTTTTTCACTGTTTCTGTCAATTCGTATAGTTCTAACTAATTAACCTGTGCCCCAGTGGCCTAATGGATAAGGCACTGGCCTCCTAAGCCAGAGATTGTGGGTTCAAGTCCCATCTGGGGTGTCAGACAGCAGAGTGGCGCAGCGGAAGCGTGCTGGGCCCATAACCCAGAGGTCGATGGATCGAAACCATCCTCTGCTATCCAGTTGTTTTTAGCTATGAAGTGCAAACAGGGATGAAAAAGCCTAATTTAATGAGCTAATCTCAGTCCCTTCAACTTAGTATTTTTTTCACTGTTTCTGTCAATACGTATAGTTCTAACTAATTAACCTGTGCCCCAATGGCCTAATGGATAAGGCACTGGCCTCATAAGCCAGAGATTGTGGGTTCAAGTCCCATCTGGGGTGTCTGACAGCAGAGTGGCGCAGCGGAAGCGTGCTGGGCCCATAACCCAGAGGTCGATGGATCGAAACCATCCTCTGCTATCCAGTTGTTTTTAGCTATGAAGTGCAAACAGGGATGAAAATACTAATTTCATGAGCTGGTCTCAGTCCCTTCAACTTAGTATTTTTTTCACTGGTTCTGTCAATTCGTATATTTCTAACTAATTAACCTGTGCCCCAGTGGCCTAATGGATAAGGCACTGGCCTCCTAAGCCAGAGATTGTGGGTTCAAGTCCCATCTGGGGTGTCAGACAGCAGAGTGGCGCAGCGGAAGCGTGCTGGGCCCATAACCCAGAGGTCGATGGATCGAAACCATCCTCTGCTATCAATTTGTTTTTAGCTATGAAGTGCAAACAGGGATGAAAATACTAATTTCATGAGCTGGTCTCAGTCCCTTCACCTTAGTATTTTTTTCACTGGTTCTGTCAATTCGTATAGTTCTAACTAATTAACCTGTGCCCCAGTGGCCTAATGGATAAGGCACTGGCCTCCTAAGCCAGAGATTGTGGGTTCAAGTCCCATCTGGGGTGTCCGACAGCAGAGTGGCGCAGCGGAAGCGTGCTGGGCCCATAACCCAGAGGTCGATGGATCGAAACCATCCTCTGCTATCCAGTTGTTTTTAGCTATGAAGTGCAAACAGGGATGAAAAAGCCTAATTTAATGAGCTAATCTCAGTCCCTTCAACTTAGTATTTTTTTCACTGGTTCTGTCAATTCGTATAGTTCTAACTAATTAACCTGTGCCCCAATGACCTAATGGATAAGGCACTGGCTTCATAAGCCAGAGATTGTGGGTTCAAGTCCCATCTGGGGTGTCCGACAGCAGAGTGGCGCAGCGGAAGCGTGCTGGGCCCATAACCCAGAGGTCGATGGATCGAAACCATCCTCTGCTATCAAGTTGTTTTCAGCTATGAAGTGCAAACAGGGATGAAAAAGCCTAATTTAATGAGCTAATCTCAGTCCCTTCAACTTAGTATTTTTTTCACTGTTTCTGTCAATACGTATAGTTCTAACTAATTAACCTGTGCCCCAGTGACCTAATGGATAAGGCACTGGCCTCCTAAGCCAGAGATTGTGGGTTCAAGTCCCATCTGGGGTGTCCGACAGCAGAGTGAGTGGTGCAGCGGAAGCGTGCTGGGCCCATAACCCAGAGGTCGATGGATCGAAACCATCCTCTGCTATCAAGTTGTTTTCAGCTATGAAGTGCAAACAGGGATGAAAATACTAATTTCATGAGCTGGTGTCAGTCCCTTCAACTTAGTATTTTTTTCACTGGTTCTGTCAATTCGTATAGTTCTAACTAATTAACCTGTGCCCCAGTGGCCTAATGGATAAGGCACTGGCCTCCTAAGCCAGAGATTGTGGGTTCAAGTCCCATCTGGGGTGTCAGACAGCAGAGTGGCGCAGCGGAAGCGTGCTGGGCCCATAACCCAGAGGTCGATGGATCGAAACCATCCTCTGCTATCAATTTGTTTTTAGCTATGAAGTGCAAACAGGGATGAAAATACTAATTTCATGAGCTGGTCTCAGTCCCTTCAAGTTAGTATTTTTTTCACTGGTTCTGTCAATTCGTATAGTTCTAACTAATTAACCTGTGCCCCAGTGGCCTAATGGATAAGGCACTGGCCTCCTAAGCCAGAGATTGTGGGTTCAAGTCCCATCTGGGGTGTCCGACAGCAGAGTGGCGCAGCGGAAGCGTGCTGGGCCCATAACCCAGAGGTCGATGGATCGAAACCATCCTCTGCTATCCAGTTGTTTTCAGCTATGAAGTGCAAACAGGGATGAAAAATACTAATTTCATGAGCTGATCTCAGTCCCTTCAACTCATAATTTTTTTCACTGGTTCTGTCAATTCGTATAGTTCTAACTAATTAACCTGTGCCCCAGTGGCCTAATGGATAAGGCACTGGCCTCCTAAGCCAGAGATTGTGGGTTCAAGTCCCATCTGGGGTGTCCGACAGCAGAGTGGCGCAGCGGAAGCGTGCTGGGCCCATAACCCAGAGGTCGATGGATCGAAACCATCCTCTGCTATCCAGTTGTTTTCAGCTATGAAGTGCAAACAGGGATGAAAAAACCTAATTTCATGAGCTAATCTCAGTCCCTTCAACTTAGTATTTTTTTCACTGGTTCTGTCAATTCGTATAGTTCTAACTAATTAACCTGTGCCCCAATGGCCTAATGGATAAGGCACTGGCTTCCTAAGCCAGAGATTGTGGGTTCAAGTCCCATCTGGGGTGTCCGACAGCAGAGTGGCGCAGCGGAAGCGTGCTGGGCCCATAACCCAGAGGTCGATGGATCGAAACCATCCTCTGCTATCCAGTTGTTTTTAGCTATGAAGTGCAAACAGGGATGAAAATACTAATTTCATGAGCTGGTCTCAGTCCCTTCAACTTAGTATTTTTTTCACTGGTTCTGTCAATTCGTATATTTCTAAATAATTAACCTGTGCCCCAGTGGCCTAATGGATAAGGCACTGGCCTCCTAAGCCAGAGATTGTGGGTTCAAGTCCCATCTGGGGTGTCCGACAGCAGAGTGGCGCAGCGGAAGCGTGCTGGGCCCATAACCCAGAGGTCGATGGATTGAAACAATCCTCTGCTATCAATTTGGTTTTTAGCAATGAATTGCAAACTGGATTAAAAAAGCCTAATTTCATGAGCTGGTCTCGGTCCCTTCAACTTAGTATTTTTTTCACTGGTTCTGTCAATTCGTATAATTCTAACTAATTAGCCTGTGCCCCATTGGCCTAATGGATATGGCACTGGCCTCCTAAGCCAGAGATTGTGGGTTCAAGTCCCATCTGGGGTGTCTGACAGCAGAGTGGCGCAGCGGAAGCGTGCTGGGCCCATAACCCAGAGGTCGATGGATCGAAACCATCCTCTGCTATCCAGTTGTTTTTAGCTATGAAGTGCAAACAGGGATGAAAATACTAATTTCATGAGCTGATCTCAGTCCCTTCAACTTAGTATTTTTTTCACTGTTTCTGTCAATTCGTATAGTTCTAACTAATTAACCTGTGCCCCAATGACCTAATGGATAAGGCACTGGCCTCCTAAGCCAGAGATTGTGGGTTCAAGTCCCATCTGGGGTGTCCGACAGCAGAGTGGCGCAGCGGAAGCGTGCTGGGCCCATAACCCAGAGGTCGATGGATCGAAACCATCCTCTGCTATCCAGTTGTTTTTAGCTATGAAGTGCAAACAGGGATGAAAAAGCCTAATTTAATGAGCTAATCTCAGTCCCTTCAACTTAGTATTTTTTTCACTGTTTCTGTCAATACGTATAGTTCTAACTAATTAACCTGTGCCCCAATGACCTAATGGATAAGGCACTGGCCTCCTAAGCCAGAGATTGTGGGTTCAAGTCCCATCTGGGGTGTCTGACAGCAGAGTGGCGCAGCGGAAGCGTGCTGGGCCCATAACCCAGAGGTCGATGGATCGAAACCATCCTCTGCTATCAAGTTGTTTTCAGCTATGAAGTGCAAACAGGGATGAAAATACTAATTTCATGAGCTGGTGTCAGTCCCTTCAACTTAGTATTTTTTTCACTGGTTCTGTCAATTCGTATATTTCTAACTAATTAACCTGTGCCCCAGTGGCCTAATGGATAAGGCACTGGCCTTCTAAGCCAGAGATTGTGGGTTCAAGTCCCATCTGGGGTGTCAGACAGCAGAGTGGCGCAGCGGAAGCGTGCTGGGCCCATAACCCAGAGGTCGATGGATCGAAACCATCCTCTGCTATCAATTTGGTTTTAGCTATGAAGTGCAAACAGGGATGAAAATAGCTAATTTCATGAGCTGGTCTCAGTCCCTTCAACTTAGTATTTTTTTCACTGGTTCTGTCAATTCGTATAGTTCTAACTAATTAACCTGTGCCCCAGTGGCCTAATGGATAAGGCACTGGCCTCCTAAGCCAGAGATTGTGGGTTCAAGTCCCATCTGGGGTGTCCGACAGCAGAGTGGCGGCAGCGGAAGCGTGCTGGGCCCATAACCCAGAGGTCGATGGATCGAAACCATCCTCTGCTATCCAGTTGTTTTTAGCTATGAAGTGCAAACAGGGATGAAAATACCTAATTTCATGAGCTAATCTCAGTCCCTTCAACTTAGTATTTTTTTCACTGTTTCTGTCAATTCGTATAGTTCTAACTAATTAACCTGTGCCCCAATGACCTAATGGATAAGGCACTGGCCTCCTAAGCCAGAGATTGTGGGTTCAAGTCCCATCTGGGGTGTCTGACAGCAGAGTGGCGCAGCGGAAGCGTGCTGGGCCCATAACCCAGAGGTCGATGGATCGAAACCATCCTCTGCTATCAATTTGTTTTTAGCTATGAAGTGCAAACAGGGATGAAAATACTAATTTCATGAGCTGGTCTCAGTCCCTTCAACTTAGTATTTTTTTCACTGGTTCTGTCAATTCGTATAGTTCTAACTAATTAACCTGTGCCCCAGTGGCCTAATGGATAAGGCACTGGCCTCCTAAGCCAGAGATTGTGGGTTCAAGTCCCATCTGGGGTGTCCGACAGCAGAGTGGCGCGCGCGCTGGGCCCACTAATTCCGCATCTAATGGATAAGGCACTGGCTCCTAAGCATGTGTTCAGTATCTGGGTGTCGAAGCAAGTGGCGCAGCGGAAGCGTGCTGGGCCCATAACCCAGAGGTCGATGGATCGAAACCATCCTCTGCTATCCAGTTGTTTTTAGCTATGAAGTGCAAACAGGGATGAAAAAGCCTAATTTCATGAGCTGGTCTCAGTCCCTTCAACTTAGTATTTTTTTCACTGGTTCTGTCAATTCGTATAGTTCTAACTAATTAACCTGTGCCCCAGTGGCCTAATGGATAAGGCACTGGCCTCCTAAGCCAGAGATTGTGGGTTCAAGTCCCATCTGGGGTGTCAGACAGCAGAGTGGCGCAGCGGAAGCGTGCTGGGCCCATAACCCAGAGGTCGATGGATCGAAACCATCCTCTGCTATCAATTTGGTTTTCAGCTATGAAGTGCAAACAGGGATGAAAATAGCCTAATTTCATGAGCTGGTCTCAGTCCCTTCAACTTAGTATTTTTTTCACTGTTTCTGTCAATTCGTATAGTTCTAACTAATTAACCTGTGCCCCAGTGGCCTAATGGATAAGGCACTGGCCTCCTAAGCCAGAGATTGTGGGTTCAAGTCCCATCTGGGGTGTCTGACAGCAGAGTGGCGCAGCGGAAGCGTGCTGGGCCCATAACCCAGAGGTCGATGGATCGAAACCATCCTCTGCTATCCAGTTGTTTTTAGCTATGAAGTGCAAACAGGGATGAAAATAGCTAATTTCATGAGCTGGTCTCAGTCCCTTCAACTTAGTATTTTTTTCACTGGTTCTGTCAATTCGTATATTCTAACTAATTAACCTGTGCCCCAGTGACCTAATGGATAAGGCACTGGCCTCCTAAGCCAGAGATTGTGGGTTCAAGTCCCATCTGGGGTGTCAGACAGCAGAGTGGCGCAGCGGAAGCGTGCTGGGCCCATAACCCAGAGGTCGATGGATCGAAACCATCCTCTGCTATCCAGTTGTTTTTAGCTATGAAGTGCAAACAGGGATGAAAAATACTAATTTCATGAGCTGATCTCAGTTCCTTTACCTAATAATTTTTTTCACTGGTTCTGTCAATTCGTATAGGTCTAACTAATTAACCTGTGCCCCAGTGGCCAAATGGATAAGGCACTGGCCTCCTAAGCCAGAGATTCTGGGTTCAAGTCCCATCTGGGGTGTCCGACAGCAGAGTGGCGCAGCGGAAGCGTGCTGGGCCCATAACCCAGATGTCGATGGATCGAAGCTATCCAGTTGTTTTTAGCTATGAAGTGCAAACAGGGATGAAAATACTAATTTCATGAGCTGGTCTCAGTCCCTTCAACTTAGTATTTTTTTCACTGGTTCTGTCAATTCGAATAGTTCTAACTAATTAACCTGCGCCCCAGTGGCCTAATTGATAAGGCACTGGCCTCCTAAGCCAGAGATTGTTGGTTCAAGTCCCATCAGGGGTGTCCGACAGCAGAGTGGCGCAGCGGAAGCGTGCTGGGCCCATAACCCAGAGGTCGATGGATCGAAACCATCCTCTGCTATCAAGTTGTTTTTAGCTATGAAGTGCAAACAGGGATGTAAAAGCCTAATTTAATGAGCTAATCTCATTCCCTTCAACTTAGTATTTTTTTCACTGGTTCTGTCAATTTGTATAGTTTTATCTAATTAGCCTATTCCCCAATGACCTAATGGATAAGGCACTGGCCTCCTAAGCCAGAGATTGTGGGTTCAAGTCCCATCTGGGGTGTCTGACAGAAGAGTGGCGCAGCTGAAGCGTGCTGGGCCCATAACCCAGAGGTCGATGGATCGAAACCATCCTCTGCTATCCAGTTGTTTTAGCTATGAAGTGCAAAGAGGGATGAAAAGACTAATTTCATGAGCTGGTCTCAGTCCCTTCAACTTAGTATTTTTTTCACTGGTTCTGTCAATTCGTATAGTTCTAACTAATTAACCTGTGCCCCAGTGGCCTAATGGATAAGGCACTGGCCTCCTAAGCCAGAGATTGTGGGTTCAAGTCCCATCTGGGGTGTCTGACAGCAGCGGAAGCGTGCTGGGCCCATAACCCAGAGGTCGATGGATCGAAACCATCCTCTGCTATCAATTTGGTTTTAGCTATGAAGTGCAAACAGGGATGAAAATACTAATTTCATGAGCTGGTGTCAGTCCCTTCAACTTAGTATTTTTTTCACTGGTTCTGTCAATTCGTATAGTTCTAACTAATTAACCTGTGCCCCAGTGGCCTAATGGATAAGGCACTGGCCTCCTAAGCCAGAGATTGTGGGTTCAAGTCCCATCTGGGGTGTCTGACAGCAGAGTGGCGCAGCGGAAGCGTGCTGGGCCCATAACCCAGAGGTCGATGGATCGAAACCATCCTCTGCTATCCAGTTGTTTTTAGCTATGAAGTGCAAACAGGGATGAAAAAGCCTAATTTAATGAGCTAATCTCAGTCCCTTCAACTTAGTATTTTTTTCACTGTTTCTGTCAATTCGTATAGTTCTAACTAATTAACCTGTGCCCCAGTGGCCTAATGGATAAGGCACTGGCCTTCTAAGCCAGAGATTGTGGGTTCAAGTCCCATCTGGGGTGTCCGACAGCAGAGTGGCGCAGCGGAAGCGTGCTGGGCCCATAACCCAGAGGTCGATGGATCGAAACCATCCTCTGCTATCCTGTTGTTTTTCAGCTATGAAGTGCAAACAGGGATGAAAAATCCTAATTTCATGAGCTAATCTCAGTCCCTTCAACTTAGTATTTTTTTCACTGTTTCTGTCAATTCGTATAGTTCTAACTAATTAACCTGTGCCCCAATGGCCTAATGGATAAGGCACTGGCCTCATAAGCCAGAGATTGTGGGTTCAAGTCCCATCTGGGGTGTCTGACAGCAGAGTGGCGCAGCGGAAGTGTGCTGGGCCCATAACCCAGAGGTCGATGGATCGAAACCATCCTCTGCTATCCAGTTATTTTTTAGCTATGAAGTGCAAACAGGGATGAAAATACTAATTTCATGAGCTAATCTCAGTCCCTTCAACTTAGTATTTTTTTCACTGGTTCTGTCAATTCGTATATTTCTAACTAATTAACCTGTGCCCCAGTGGCCTAATGGATAAGGCACTGGCCTCCTAAGCCAGAGATTGTGGGTTCAAGTCCCATCTGGGGTGTCAGACAGCAGAGTGGCGCAGCGGAAGCGTGCTGGGCCCATAACCCAGAGGTCGATGGATCGAAACCATCCTCTGCTATCAATTTGTTTTTAGCTATGAAGTGCAAACAGGGATGAAAATACTAATTTCATGAGCTGGTGTCAGTCCCTTCAACTTAGTATTTTTTTCACTGGTTCTGTCAATTCGTATAGTTCTAACTAATTAACCTGTGCCCTAGTGGCCTAATGGATAAGGCACTGGCCTCCTAAGCCAGAGATTGTGGGTTCAAGTCCCATCTGGGGTGTCTGACAGCAGCGGAAGCGTGCTGGGCCCATAACCCAGAGGTCGATGGATCGAAACCATCCTCTGCTATCAAGTTGTTTTCAGCTATGAAGTGCAAACAGGGATGAAAATACTAATTTAATGAGCTAATCTCAGTCCCTTCAACTTAGTATTTTTTTCACTGGTTCTGTCAATTCGTATATTTCTAACTAATTAACCTGTGCCCCAGTGGCCTAATGGATAAGGCACTGGCCTCCTAAGCCAGAGATTGTGGGTTCAAGTCCCATCTGGGGTGTCCGACAGCAGAGTGGCGCAGCGGAAGCGTGCTGGGCCCATAACCCAGAGGTCGATGGATCGAAACCATCCTCTGCTATCCAGTTGTTTTTAGCTATGAAGTGCAAACAGGGATGAAAAAGCCTAATTTAATGAGCTAATCTCAGTCCCTTCAACTCATAATTTTTTTCACTGTTTCTGTCAATACGTATAGTTCTAACTAATTAACCTGTGCCCCAATGACCTAATGGATAAGGCACTGGCTTCATAAGCCAGAGATTGTGGGTTCAAGTCCCATCTGGGGTGTCTGACAGCAGAGTGGCGCAGCGGAAGCGTGCTGGGCCCATAACCCAGAGGTCGATGGATCGAAACCATCCTCTGCTATCCAGTTGTTTTTAGCTATGAAGTGCAAACAGGGATGAAAATACTAATTTCATGAGCTGGTGTCAGTCCCTTCAACTTAGTATTTTTTTCACTGGTTCTGTCAATTCGTATATTTCTAACTAATTAACCTGTGCCCCAGTGGCCTAATGGATAAGGCACTGGCCTTCTAAGCCAGAGATTGTGGGTTCAAGTCCCATCTGGGGTGTCAGACAGCAGAGTGGCGCAGCGGAAGCGTGCTGGGCCCATAACCCAGAGGTCGATGGATCGAAACCATCCTCTGCTATCAATTTGGTTTTAGCTATGAAGTGCAAACAGGGATGAAAATACTAATTTCATGAGCTGGTCTCAGTCCCTTCAACTTAGTATTTTTTTCACTGGTTCTGTCAATTCGTATAGTTCTAACTAATTAACCTGTGCCCCAGTGGCCTAATGGATAAGGCACTGGCCTCCTAAGCCAGAGATTGTGGGTTCAAGTCCCATCTGGGGTGTCCGACAGCAGAGTGTGCGCAGCGGAGGCGTGCTGGGCCCATAACCCAGAGGTCGATGGATCGAAACCATCCTCTGCTATCCAGTTGTTTTTAGCTATGAAGTGCAAACAGGGATGAAAAATACTAATTTCATGAGCTAATCTCAGTCCCTTCAATTTAGTATTTTTTTCACTGTTTCTGTCAATACGTATAGTTCTAACTAATTAACCTGTGCCCCAATGACCTAATGGATAAGGCACTGGCCTCCTAAGCCAGAGATTGTGGGTTCAAGTCCCATCTGGGGTGTCAGACAGCAGAGTGGCGCAGCGGAAGCGTGCTGGGCCCATAACCCAGAGGTCGATGGATCGAAACCATCCTCTGCTATCCAGTTGTTTTTAGCTATGAAGTGCAAACAGGGATGAAAAATACTAATTTCATGAGCTGGTCTCAGTCCCTTCACCTTAGTATTTTTTTCACTGGTTCTGTCAATTTGTATAGTTCTAACTAATTAACCTGTGCCCCAGTGGCCTAATGGAAAAGGCACTGGCCTCCTAAGCCAGAGATTGTGGGTTCAAGTCCCATCTGGGGTGTCAGACAGCAGAGTGGCGCAGCGGAAGCGTGCTGGGCCCATAACCCAGAGGTCGATGGATCGAAACCATCCTCTGCTATCAATTTGGTTTTAGCTATGAAGTGCAAACAGGGATGAAAATACTAATTTCATGAGCTGGTGTCAGTCCCTTCAACTTAGTATTTTTGTCACTGGTTCTGTCAATTCGTATAGTTCTAACTAATTAACCTGTGCCCCAGTGGCCTAATGGATAAGGCACTGGCCTCCTAAGCCAGAGATTGTGGGTTCAAGTCCCATCTGGGGTGTCCGACAGCAGAGTGGCGCAGCGGAAGCGTGCTGGGCCCATAACCCAGAGGTCGATGGATCGAAACCATCCTCTGCTATCCAGTTGTTTTTAGCTATGAAGTGCAAACAGGGATGAAAAAGACTAATTTAATGAGCTAATCTCAGTCCCTTCAACTTAGTATTTTTTTCACTGTTTCTGTCAATACGTATAGTTCTAACTAATTAACCTGTGCCCCAATGACCTAATGGATAAGGCACTGGCTTCATAAGCCAGAGATTGTGGGTTCAAGTCCCATCTGGGGTGTCTGACAGCAGAGTGGCGCAGCGGAAGCGTGCTGGGCCCATAACCCAGAGGTCGATGGATCGAAACCATCCTCTGCTATCAAGTTGTTTTCAGCTATGAAGTGCAAACAGGGATGAAAATACTAATTTCATGAGCTGGTGTCAGTCCCTTCAACTTAGTATTTTTTTCACTGGTTCTGTCAATTCGTATAGTTCTAACTAATTAACCTGTGCCCCAGTGGCCTAATGGATAAGGCACTGGCCTCCTAAGCCAGAGATTGTGGGTTCAAGTCCCATCTGGGGTGTCCGACAGCAGAGTGGCGCAGCGAGCGTCTGGGCCCATTTAACCTGTCCTACCTAATGGATAAGGCACTGGCCTCCTTGTGTTAAGTCCCATCTGGTGTCGAAGCAGGTGGCGCAGCGGAAGCGTGCTGGGCCCATAACCCAGAGGTCGATGGATCGAAACCATCCTCTGCTATCAATTTGTTTTTAGCTATGAAGTGCAAACAGGGATGAAAAATACTAATTTCATGAGCTGGTCTCAGTCCCTTCAACTTAGTATTTTTTTCACTGGTTCTGTCAATTCGTATATGTTCTAACTAATTAACCTGTGCCCCAATGGCCTAATGGATAAGGCACTGGCCTCCTAAGCCAGAGATTGTGGGTTCAAGTCCCATCTGGGGTGTCAGACAGCAGAGTGGCGCAGCGGAAGCGTGCTGGGCCCATAACCCAGAGGTCGATGGATCGAAACCATCCTCTGCTATCCAGTTGTTTTTAGCTATGAAGTGCAAACAGGGATGAAAATACTAATTTCATGAGCTGATCTCAGTCCCTTCAACTTAGTATTTTTTTCACTGGTTCTGTCAATTCGTATAGTTCTAACTAATTAGCCTATGCCCCAATGACCTAATGGATAAGGCACTGGCTTCATAAGCCAGAGATTGTGGGTTCAAGTCCCATCTGGGGTGTCTGACAGCAGAGTGGCGCAGCGGAAGCGTGCTGGGCCCATAACCCAGAGGTCGATGGATCGAAACCATCCTCTGCTATCCAGTTGTTTTCAGCTATGAAGTGCAAACAGGGATGAAAATACTAATTTCATGAGCTGGTCTCAGTCCCTTCAAGTTAGTATTTTTTTCACTGTTTCTGTCAATTCGTATATTTCTAACTAATTAACCTGTGCCCCAATGGCCTAATGGATAAGGCACTGGCCTTCTAAAGCCAGAGATTGTGGGTTCAAGTCCCATCTGGGGTGTCAGACAGCAGAGTGGCGCAGCGGAAGCGTGCTGGGCCCATAACCCAGAGGTCGATGGATCGAAACCATCCTCTGCTATCAAGTTGGTTTTTAGCTATGAAGTGCAAACAGGGATGAAAATACCTAATTTCATGAGCTGGTCTCAGTCCCTTCAACTTAGTATTTTTTTCACTGGTTCTGTCAATTCGTATAGTTCTAACTAATTAACCTGTGCCCCAGTGGCCTAATGGATAAGGCACTGGCCTTCTAAGCCAGAGATTGTGGGTTCAAGTCCCATCTGGGGTGTCCGACAGCAGAGTGGCGCAGCGGAAGCGTGCTGGGCCCATAACCCAGAGGTCGATGGATCGAAGCTATCCAGTTGTTTTCAGCTATGAAGTGCAAACAGGGATGAAAAATACTAATTTCATGAGCTGATCTCAGTCCCTTCAACTTAGTATTTTTTTCACTGGTTCTGTCAATTCGTATAGTTCTAACTAATTAACCTGTGACCCAGTGGCCTAATGGATAAGGCACTGGCCTCCTAAGCCAGAGATTGTGGGTTCAAGTCCCATCTGGGGTGTCTGACAGCAGAGTGGCGCAGCGGAAGCGTGCTGGGCCCATAACCCAGAGGTCGATGGATCGAAACCATCCTCTGCTATCAAGTTGTTTTCAGCTATGAAGTGCAAACAGGGATGAAAAAGCCTAATTTAATGAGCTAATCTCAGTCCCTTCAACTTAGTATTTTTTTCACTGGTTCTGTCAATTCGTATAGTTCTAACTAATTAACCTGTGCCCCAGTGGCCTAATGGATTAGGCACTGGCCTCCGAAGCCAGAGATTGTGGGTTCAAGTCCCATCTGGGGTGTCCGATAGCAGAGTGGCGCAGCGGAAGCGTGCTGGGCCCATAACCCAGAGGTCGATGGATCGAAACCATCCTCTGCTATCCAGTTGTTTTTAGCTATGAAGTGCAAACAGGGATGAAAAAGACTAATTTCATGAGCTAATCTCAGTCCCTTCAACTTAGTATTTTTTTCACTGTTTCTGTCAATTCGTATAGTTCTAACTAATTAACCTGTGCCCCAATGACCTAATGGATAAGGCACTGGCCTCCTAAGCCAGAGATTGTGGGTTCAAGTCCCATCTGGGGTGTCTGACAGCAGAGTGGCGCAGCGGAAGCGTGCTGGGCCCATAACCCAGAGGTCGATGGATCGAAACCATCCTCTGCTATCAATTTGTTTTTAGCTATGAAGTGCAAACAGGGATGAAAATACTAATTTCATGAGCTGGTCTCAGTCCCTTCAACTTAGTATTTTTTTCACTGGTTCTGTCAATTCGTATATTTCTAACTAATTAACCTGTGCCCCAGTGGCCTAATGGATAAGGCACTGGCCTCCTAAGCCAGAGATTGTGGGTTCAAGTCCCATCTGGGGTGTCTGACAGCAGAGTGGCGCAGCGGAAGCGTGCTGGGCCCATAACCCAGAGGTCGATGGATCGAAACCATCCTCTGCTATCAATTTGGTTTTAGCTATGAAGTGCAAACAGGGATGAAAATACTAATTTCATGAGCTGGTGTCAGTCCCTTCAACTTAGTATTTTTTTCACTGGTTCTGTCAATTCGTATAGTTCTAACTAATTAACCTGTGCCCCAGTGGCCTAATGGATAAGGCACTGGCCTCCTAAGCCAGAGATTGTGGGTTCAAGTCCCATCTGGGGTGTCTGACAGCAGAGTGGCGCAGCGGAAGCGTGCTGGGCCCATAACCCAGAGGTCGATGGATCGAAACCATCCTCTGCTATCCAGTTGTTTTTAGCTATGAAGTGCAAACAGGGATGAAAAAGCCTAATTTCATGAGCTGGTGTCAGTCCCTTCAACTTAGTATTTTTTTCACTGTTTCTGTCAATACGTATAGTTCTAACTAATTAACCTGTGCCCCAATGACCTAATGGATAAGGCACTGGCTTCATAAGCCAGAGATTGTGGGTTCAAGTCCCATCTGGGGTGTCTGACAGCAGAGTGGCGCAGCGGAAGCGTGCTGGGCCCATAACCCAGAGGTCGATGGATCGAAGCTATCCAGTTATTTTTTAGCTATGAAGTGCAAACAGGGATGAAAAAGCCTAATTTAATGAGCTAATCTCAGTCCCTTCAACTTAGTATTTTTTTCACTGGTTCTGTCAATTCGTATATTTCTAACTAATTAACCTGTGCCCCAGTGGCCTAATGGATAAGGCACTGGCCTCCTAAGCCAGAGATTGTGGGTTCAAGTCCCATCTGGGGTGTCTGACAGCAGAGTGGCGCAGCGGAAGCGTGCTGGGCCCATAACCCAGAGGTCGATGGATCGAAACCATCCTCTGCTATCCAGTTGTTTTCAGCTATGAAGTGCAAACAGGGATGAAAATACTAATTTCATGAGCTGGTCTCAGTCCCTTCAACTTAGTATTTTTTTCACTGGTTCTGTCAATTCGTATATTTCTAAATAATTAACCTGTGCCCCAGTGGCCTAATGGATAAGGCACTGGCCTTCTAAGCCAGAGATTGTGGGTTCAAGTCCCATCTGGGGTGTCAGACAGCAGAGTGGCGCAGCGGAAGCGTGCTGGGCCCATAACCCAGAGGTCGATGGATCGAAACCATCCTCTGCTATCAATTTGTTTTTAGCTATGAAGTGCAAACAGGGATGAAAATAGCTAATTTCATGAGCTGGTCTCAGTCCCTTCAACTTAGTATTTTTTTCACTGGTTCTGTCAATTCGTATAGTTCTAACTAATTAACCTGTGCCCCAGTGGCCTAATGGATAAGGCACTGGCCTTCTAAGCCAGGGATTGTGGGTTCAAGTCCCATCTGGGGTGTCCGACAGCAGAGTGGCGCAGCGGAAGCGTGCTGGGCCCATAACCCAGAGGTCGATGGATTGAAACCATCCTCTGCTATCCAGTTGTTTTTAGCTATGAAGTGCAAACAGGGATGAAAAATACTAATTTCATGAGCTGATCTCAGTCCCTTCAACTTAGTATTTTTTTCACTGGTTCTGTCAATTCGTATAGTTCTAACTAATTAGCCTATGCCCCAATGACCTAATGGATAAGGCACTGGCCTCCTAAGCCAGAGATTGTGGGTTCAAGTCCCATCTGGGGTGTCTGACAGCAGAGTGGCGCAGCGGAAGCGTGCTGGGCCCATAACCCAGAGGTCGATGGATCGAAACCATCCTCTGCTATCCAGTTGTTTTTAGCTATGAAGTGCAAACAGGGATGAAAAATCCTAATTTCAATGAGCTAATCTCAGTCCCTTCAACTTAGTATTTTTTTCACTGTTTCTGTCAATTCGTATAGTTCTAACTAATTAACCTGTGCCCCAATGACCTAATGGATAAGGCACTGGCTTCATAAGCCAGAGATTGTGGGTTCAAGTCCCATCTGGGGTGTCTGACAGCAGAGTGGCGCAGCGGAAGCGTGCTGGGCCCATAACCCAGAGGTCGATGGATCGAAACCATCCTCTGCTATCCAGTTGTTTTAGCTATGAAGTGCAAACAGGGATGAAAATACTAATTTCATGAGCTGGTCTCAGTCCCTTCAACTTAGTATTTTTTTCACTGGTTCTGTCAATTCGTATATTTCTAACTAATTAACCTGTGCCCCAGTGGCCTAATGGATAAGGCACTGGCCTTCTAAGCCAGAGATTGTGGGTTCAAGTCCCATCTGGGGTGTCAGACAGCAGAGTGGCGCAGCGGAAGCGTGCTGGGCCCATAACCCAGAGGTCGATGGATCGAAACCATCCTCTGCTATCAATTTGGTTTTTAGCTATGAAGTGCAAACAGGGATGAAAATACTAATTTCATGAGCTGGTCTCAGTCCCTTCAAGTTAGTATTTTTTTCACTGGTTCTGTCAATTCGTATAGGTCTAACTAATTACCCTCTGCCCCAGTGGCCAAATGGATAAGGCACTGGCCTCCTAAGCCAGAGATTGTGGGTTCAAGTCCCATCTGGGGTGTCCGACAGCAGAGTGGCGCAGCGGAAGCGTGCTGGGCCCATAACCCAGAGGTCGATGGATCGAAACCATCCTCTGCTATCCAGTTGTTTTCAGCTATGAAGTGCAAACAGGGATGAAAAGCCTAATTTAATGAGCTGATCTCAGTCCCTTCAACTTAGTATTTTTTTCACTGGTTCTGTCAATTTGTATAGTTCTAACTAATTAGCCTATGCCCCAATGACCTAATGGATAAGGCACTGGCCTCCTAAGCCAGAGATTGTGGGTTCAAGTCCCATCTGGGGTGTCTGACAGCAGAGTGGCGCAGCGGAAGCGTGCTGGGCCCATAACCCAGAGGTCGATGGATCGAAACCATCCTCTGCTATCAAGTTGGTTTTTAGCTATGAAGTGCAAACAGGGATGAAAATACTAATTTCATGAGCTGGTCTCAGTCCCTTCAACTTAGTATTTTTTTCACTGGTTCTGTCAATTTGTATATTTCTAACTAATTAACCTGTGCCCCAGTGGCCTAATGGATAAGGCACTGGCCTCCTAAGCCAGAGATTGTGGGTTCAAGTCCCATCTGGGGTGTCCGACAGCAGAGTGCCTTCTAATAGTGCCCCATGACCTTTAGGCACTGGCCTCCTGCAGAATTGTTTAAGTCCCATCTGGTTCACAGCAATGGCGCAGCGGAAGCGTGCTGGGCCCATAACCCAGAGGTCGATGGATCGAAACAATCCTCTGCTGTCAATTTGGTTTTTAGCAATGAATTGCAAACTGGATTAAAAAAGCCTAATTTCATGAGCTGGTCTCAGTCCCTTCAACTTAGTATTTATTTCACTGGTTCTGTCAATTTGTATAGTTCTAACTAATTAGCCTATGCCCCAATGACCTAATGGATAAGGCACTGGCCTCCTAAGCCAGAGATTGTGGGTTCAAGTCCCATCTGGGGTGTCTGACAGCAGAGTGGCGCAGCGGAAGCGTGCTGGGCCCATAACCCAGAGGTCGATGGATCGAAACCATCCTCTGCTATCAATTTGGTTTTCAGCTATGAAGTGCAAACAGGGATGAAAATACCTAATTTCATGAGCTGGTCTCAGTCCCTTCAACTTAGTATTTTTTTCACTGGTTCTGTCAATTCGTATAGTTCTAACTAATTAACCTGTGCCCCAGTGACCTAATGGATAAGGCACTGGCCTCATAAGCCAGAGATTGTGGGTTCAAGTCCCATCTGGGGTGTCTGACAGCAGAGTGATGTGCAGCGGAAGCGTGCTGGGCCCATAACCCAGAGGTCGATGGATCGAAACCATCCTCTGCTATCCAGTTGTTTTTAGCTATGAAGTGCAAACAGGGATGAAAATACCTAATTTCATGAGCTAGTCTCAGTCCCTTCAACTTAGTATTTTTTTCACTGTTTCTGTCAATTCGTATATTTCTAACTAATTAACCTGTGCCCCAGTGGCCTAATGGATAAGGCACTGGCCTTCTAAGCCAGAGATTGTGGGTTCAAGTCCCATCTGGGGTGGCTGACAGCAGAGTGGCGCAGCTGAAGCGTGCTGGGCCCATAACCCAGAGGTCGATGGATCGAAACCATCCTCTGCTATCCAGTTGTTTTTAGCTATGAAGTGCAAACAGGGATGAAAATACTAATTTCATGAGCTGGTCTCAGTCCCTTCAACTTAGTATTTTTTTCACTGGTTCTGTCAATTCGTATATTTCTAACTAATTAACCTGTGCCCCAGTGGCCTAATGGATAAGGCACTGGCCTCCTAAGCCAGAGATTGTGGGTTCAAGTCCCATCTGGGGTGTCTGACAGCAGAGTGGCGCAGCGGAAGCGTGCTGGGCCCATAACCCAGAGGTCGATGGATTGAAGCTATCCAGTTGTTTTTAGCTATGAAGTGCAAACAGGGATGAAAAATACTAATTTCATGAGCTGGTCTCAGTCCCTTCAACTTAGTATTTTTTTCACTGGTTCTGTCAATTCGTATAGTTCTAACTAATTAACCTATGCCCCAATGACCTAATGGATAAGGCACTGGCCTCCTAAGCCAGAGATTGTGGGTTCAAGTCCCATCTGGGGTGTCTGACAGCAGAGTGGCGCAGCGGAAGCGTGCTGGGCCCATAACCCAGAGGTCGATGGATCGAAACCATCCTCTGCTATCCAGTTGTTTTCAGCTATGAAGTGCAAACAGGGATGAAAAATCCTAATTTCATGAGCTGGTCTCAGTCCCTTCAACTTAGTATTTTTTTCACTGTTTCTGTCAATTCGTATAGTTCTAACTAATTAACCTGTGCCCCAATGGCCTAATGGATAAGGCACTGGCCTCCTAAGCCAGAGATTGTGGGTTCAAGTCCCATCTGGGGTGTCCGACAGCAGAGTGGCGCAGCGGAAGCGTGCTGGGCCCATAACCCAGAGGTCGATGGATCGAAACCATCCTCTGCTATCCAGTTGTTTTTAGCTATGAAGTGCAAACAGGGATGAAAAATCCTAATTTCATGAGCTAATCTCAGTCCCTTCAACTTAGTATTTTTTTCACTGTTTCTGTCAATTCGTATAGTTCTAACTAATTAACCTGTGCCCCAATGACCTAATGGATAAGGCACTGGCCTCCTAAGCCAGAGATTGTGGGTTCAAGTCCCATCTGGGGTGTCTGACAGCAGAGTGGCGCAGCGGAAGCGTGCTGGGCCCATAACCCAGAGGTCGATGGATCGAAACCATCCTCTGCTATCAATTTGGTTTTCAGCTATGAAGTGCAAACAGGGATGAAAATACTAATTTCATGAGCTGGTCTCAGTCCCTTCAACTTAGTATTTTTTTCACTGGTTCTGTCAATTCGTATATTTCTAACTAATTAACCTGTGCCCCAGTGGCCTAATGGATAAGGCACTGGCCTCCTAAGCCAGAGATTGTGGGTTCAAGTCCCATCTGGGGTGTCTGACAGCAGAGTGGCGCAGCGGAAGCGTGCTGGGCCCATAACCCAGAGGTCGATGGATCGAAACCATCCTCTGCTATCAAGTTGTTTTCAGCTATGAAGTGCAAACAGGGATGAAAAAGCCTAATTTAATGAGCTGGTGTCAGTCCCTTCAACTTAGTATTTTTTTCACTGGTTCTGTCAATTCGTATAGTTCTAACTAATTAACCTGTGCCCCAGTGGCCTAATGGATAAGGCACTGGCCTCCTAAGCCAGAGATTGTGGGTTCTAAATCCCATCTGGGGTGTCTGACAGCAGAGTGGCGCAGCGGAAGCGTGCTGGGCCCATAACCCAGAGGTCGATGGATTGAAACCATCCTCTGCTATCCAGTTGTTTTCAGCTATGAAGTGCAAACAGGGATGAAAAATACTAATTCATGAGCTGATCTCAGTCCCTTCAACTCATAATTTTTTTCACTGTTTCTGTCAATACGTATAGTTCTAACTAATTAACCTGTGCCCCAATGACCTAATGGATAAGGCACTGGCCTTCTAAGCCAGGGATTGTGGGTTCAAGTCCCATCTGGGGTGTCTGACAGCAGAGTGGCGCAGCGGAAGCGTGCTGGGCCCATAACCCAGAGGTCGATGGATCGAAACCATCCTCTGCTATCCAGTTGTTTTTAGCTATGAAGTGCAAACAGGGATGAAAATACCTAATTTCATGAGCTGGTCTCAGTCCCTTCAACTTAGTATTTTTTTCACTGGTTCTGTCAATTCGTATAGTTCTAACTAATTAACCTGTGCCCCAGTGGCCTAATGGATAAGGCACTGGCCTTCTAAGCCAGAGATTGTGGGTTCAAGTCCCATCTGGGGTGTCAGACAGCAGAGTGGCGCAGCGGAAGCGTGCTGGGCCCATAACCCAGAGGTCGATGGATCGAAACCATCCTCTGCTATCAATTTGTTTTTAGCTATGAAGTGCAAACAGGGATGAAAATACTAATTTCATGAGCTGGTCTCAGTCCCTTCAACTTAGTATTTTTTTCACTGGTTCTGTCAATTCGTATAGTTCTAACTAATTAACCTGTGCCCCAGTGGCCTAATGGATAAGGCACTGGCCTTCTAAGCCAGAGATTGTGGGTTCAAGTCCCATCTGGGGTGTCCGACAGCAGAGTGGCGCAGCGGAAGCGTGCTGGGCCCATAACCCAGAGGTCGATGGATCGAAACCATCTTCTGCTATCCAGTTGTTTTTAGCTATGAAGTGCAAACAGGGATGAAAAAGCCTAATTTCATGAGCTGGTCTCAGTCCCTTCAACTTAGTATTTTTTTCACTGGTTCTGTCAATTCGTATAGTTCTAACTAATTAACCTGTGCCCCAATGACCTAATGGATAAGGCACTGGCTTCATAAGCCAGAGATTGTGGGTTCAAGTCCCATCTGGGGTGTCTGACAGCAGAGTGGCGCAGCGGAAGCGTGCTGGGCCCATAACCCAGAGGTCGATGGATCGAAACCATCCTCTGCTATCCAGTTGTTTTTAGCTATGAAGTGCAAACAGGGATGAAAAAGCCTAATTTAATGAGCTAATCTCAGTCCCTTCAACTTAGTGTTTTTTTCACTGTTTCTGTCAATTCGTATATTTCTAACTAATTAACCTGTGCCCCAATGACCTAATGGATAAGGCACTGGCTTCATAAGCCAGAGATTGTGGGTTCAAGTCCCATCTGGGGTGTCTGACAGCAGAGTGGCGCAGCGGAAGCGTGCTGGGCCCATAACCCAGAGGTCGATGGATCGAAACCATCCTCTGCTATCCAGTTGTTTTTAGCTATGAAGTGCAAACAGGGATGAAAAAGCCTAATTTAATGAGCTAATCTCAGTCCCTTCAACTTAGTATTTTTTTCACTGGTTCTGTCAATTCGTATATTTCTAAATAATTAACCTGTGCCCCAGTGGCCTAATGGATAAGGCACTGGCCTCCTAAGCCAGAGATTGTGGGTTCAAGTCCCATCTGGGGTGTCAGACAGCAGAGTGGCGCAGCGGAAGCGTGCTGGGCCCATAACCCAGAGGTCGATGGATCGAAACCATCCTCTGCTATCAATTTGGTTTTAGCTATGAAGTGCAAACAGGGATGAAAATACTAATTTCATGAGCTGGTCTCAGTCCCTTCAACTTAGTATTTTTTTCACTGGTTCTGTCAATTCGTATAGTTCTAACTAATTAACCTGTGCCCCAGTGGCCTAATGGATAAGGCACTGGCCTCCTAAGCCAGAGATTGTGGGTTCAAGTCCCATCTGGGGTGTCCGACAGCAGAGTGTGCGCAGCGGAAGCGTGCTGGGCCCATAACCCAGAGGTCGATGGATCGAAACCATCCTCTGCTATCCAGTTGTTTTTAGCTATGAAGTGCAAACAGGGATGAAAAAGCCTAATTTAATGAGCTAATCTCAGTCCCTTCAACTTAGTATTTTTTTCACTGTTTCTGTCAATTCGTATAGTTCTAACTAATTAACCTGTGCCCCAATGTCCTAATGGATAAGGCACTGGCCTCTAAGCCAGAGATTGTGGGTTCAAGTCCCATCTGGGGTGTCAGACAGCAGAGTGGCGCAGCGGAAGCGTGCTGGGCCCATAACCCAGAGGTCGATGGATCGAAACCATCCTCTGCTATCAAGTTGTTTTCAGCTATGAAGTGCAAACAGGGATGAAAATACTAATTTCATGAGCTGGTGTCAGTCCCTTCAACTTAGTATTTTTTTCACTGGTTCTGTCAATTCGTATATTTCTAACTAATTAACCTGTGCCCCAGTGGCCTAATGGATAAGGCACTGGCCTCCTAAGCCAGAGATTGTGGGTTCAAGTCCCATCTGGGGTGTCCGACAGCAGAGTGAGTGGTGCAGTGGAAGCGTGATGGGCCCATAACCCAGAGGTCGATGGATCGAAACCATCCTCTGCTATCCAGTTATTTTTTAGCTATGAAGTGCAAACAGGGATGAAAAAGCCTAATTTAATGAGCTAATCTCAGTCCCTTCAACTTAGTATTTTTTTCACTGGTTCTGTCAATTCGTATATTTCTAACTAATTAACCTGTGCCCCAGTGGCCTAATGGATAAGGCACTGGCCTCCTAAGCCAGAGATTGTGGGTTCAAGTCCCATCTGGGGTGTCTGACAGCAGAGTGGCGCAGCGGAAGCGTGCTGGGCCCATAACCCAGAGGTCGATGGATCGAAACCATCCTCTGCTATCCAGTTGTTTTTAGCTATGAAGTGCAAACAGGGATGAAAAAAGCCTAATTTCATGAGCTAATCTCAGTCCCTTCAACTTAGTATTTTTTTCACTGTTTCTGTCAATTCGTATAGTTCTAACTAATTAACCTGTGCCCCAGTGGCCTAATGGATAAGGCACTGGCCTTCTAAGCCAGGGATTGTGGGTTCGATTCCCATTTGGGGTGTCTGAAAGCAGAGTGGTGGCGCAGCGGAAGCGTGCTGGGCCCATAACCCAGAGGTCGATGGATCGAAAACCATCCTCTGCTATCCAGTTGTTTTTAGCTATGAAGTGCAAACAGGGATGAAAAAGCCTAATTTAATGAGCTAATCTCAGTCCCTTCAACTTAGTATTTTTTTCACTGTTTCTGTCAATTCGTATAGTTCTAACTAATTAACCTGTGCCCCAGTGGCCTAATGGATAAGGCACTGGCTTCATAAGCCAGAGATTGTGGGTTCAAGTCCCATCTGGGGTGTCTGACAGCAGAGTGGCGCAGCGGAAGCGTGCTGGGCCCATAACCCAGAGGTCGATGGATCGAAACCATCCTCTGCTATCAAGTTGTTTTCAGCTATGAAGTGCAAACAGGGATGAAAATACTAATTTCATGAGCTGGTGTCAGTCCCTTCAACTTAGTATTTTTTTCACTGGTTCTGTCAATTCGTATATTTCTAACTAATTAACCTGTGCCCCAGTGGCCTAATGGATAAGGCACTGGCCTCCTAAGCCAGAGATTGTGGGTTCAAGTCCCATCTGGGGTGTCCGACAGCAGAGTGAGTGGTGCAGCGGAAGCGTGCTGGGCCCATAACCCAGAGGTCGATGGATCGAAACCATCCTCTGCTATCCAGTTGTTTTTAGCTATGAAGTGCAAACAGGGATGAAAAAGCCTAATTTAATGAGCTAATCTCAGTCCCTTCAACTTAGTATTTTTTTCACTGTTTCTGTCAATACGTATAGTTCTAACTAATTAACCTGTGCCCCAATGACCTAATGGATAAGGCACTGGCCTCCTAAGCCAGAGATTGTGGGTTCAAGTCCCATCTGGGGTGTCCGACAGCAGAGTGGCGCAGCGGAAGCGTGCTGGGCCCATAACCCAGAGGTCGATGGATCGAAACCATCCTCTGCTATCCAGTTATTTTTTAGCTATGAAGTGCAAACAGGGATGAAAAAGCCTAATTTAATGAGCTGGTGTCAGTCCCTTCAACTTAGTATTTTTTTCACTGGTTCTGTCAATTCGTATATTTCTAACTAATTAACCTGTGCCCCAGTGGCCTAATGGATAAGGCACTGGCCTCCTAAGCCAGAGATTGTGGGTTCAAGTCCCATCTGGGGTGTCCGACAGCAGAGTGGCGCAGCGGAAGCGTGCTGGGCCCATAACCCAGAGGTCGATGGATCGAAACCATCCTCTGCTATCCAGTTGTTTTTAGCTATGAAGTGCAAACAGGGATGAAAAAGCCTAATTTAATGAGCTAATCTCAGTCCCTTCAACTTAGTATTTTTTTCACTGGTTCTGTCAATTCGTATATTTCTAACTAATTAACCTGTGCCCCAGTGGCCTAATGGATAAGGCACTGGCTTCATAAGCCAGAGATTGTGGGTTCAAGTCCCATCTGGGGTGTCTGACAGCAGAGTGGCGCAGCGGAAGCGTGCTGGGCCCATAACCCAGAGGTCGATGGATCGAAACCATCCTCTGCTATCCAGTTGTTTTTAGCTATGAAGTGCAAAGAGGGATGAAAAGACTAATTTCATGAGCTGGTCTCAGTCCCTTCAAGTTAGTATTTTTTTCACTGGTTCTGTCAATTCGTATAGTTCTAACTAATTAACCTGTGCCCCAGTGGCCTAATGGATAAGGCACTGGCCTCCTAAGCCAGAGATTGTGGGTTCAAGTCCCATCTGGGGTGTCCGACAGCAGAGTTGCGCAGCGGAAGTGTGCTGGGCCCATAATCCAGAGGTTGATGGATTGAAACCATCCTCTGCTATCCAGTTGTTTTTAGCTATGAAGTGCAAACAGGGATGAAAAAGCCTAATTTAATGAGCTAATCTCAGTCCCTTCAACTTAGTATCGTTTCCTGGTTCTGTCAATTTGTTAAATGTTTTCAAGTTTTAATCTTATCAAATGTACCCTATGGTGCGCCCCAGGGAGACTGGTGATTGGCCAGAGATTGTGGGTGCCAGTCCCATCTGCTGGGGTTGAAGCGGAGAAGGCAGCGGCCATGCAACCTAGGGTGCTTCCCGGATCGATGGATCGAACCATCCTATGCTATTCGTGATTTTAGCTATAAAAGTGCTAACACGATGAATGAAAAGACTAATTTGATGAGCTAATGCTCAGTCCCTTCAACTTAGTATTTTTTTCACTGTTTCTGTCAATACGTATAGTTCTAACTAATTAACCTGTGCCCCAGTGACCTAATGGATAAGGCACTGGCTTCATAAGCCAGAGATTGTGGGTTCAAGTCCCATCTGGGGTGTCTGACAGCAGAGTGGCGCAGCGGAAGCGTGCTGGGCCCATAACCCAGAGGTCGATGGATCGAAACCATCCTCTGCTATCAAGTTGTTTTCAGCTATGAAGTGCAAACAGGGATGAAAATACTAATTTAATGAGCTAATCTCAGTCCCTTCAACTTAGTATTTTTTTCACTGGTTCTGTCAATTCGTATATTTCTAAATAATTAACCTGTGCCCCAGTGGCCTAATGGATAAGGCACTGGCCTCCTAAGCCAGAGATTGTGGGTTCAAGTCCCATCTGGGGTGTCCGACAGCAGAGTGGCGCAGCGGAAGCGTGCTGTGCCCATAACCCAGAGGTCGATGGATCGAAACCATCCTCTGCTATCAATTTGTTTTTAGCTATGAAGTGCAAACAGGGATGAAAATACTAATTTCATGAGCTGGTGTCAGTCCCTTCAACTTAGTATTTTTTTCACTGGTTCTGTCAATTCGTATAGTTCTAACTAATTAACCTGTGCCCCAATGACCTAATGGATAAGGCACTGGCCTCCTAAGCCAGAGATTGTGGGTTCAAGTCCCATCTGGGGTGTCCGACAGCAGAGTGGTGCAGTGAAGCGTGCTGGGCCCATAACCCAGAGGTCGATGGATCGAAACCATCCTCTGCTATCCAGTTATTTTTTAGCTATGAAGTGCAAACAGGGATGAAAAAGCCTAATTTAATGAGCTAATCTCAGTCCCTTCAACTTAGTATTTTTTTCACTGGTTCTGTCAATTCGTATAGTTCTAACTAATTAACCTGTGCCCCAGTGGCCTAATGGATAAGGCACTGGCCTCCTAAGCCAGAGATTGTGGGTTCAAGTCCCATCTGGGGTGTCTGACAGCAGAGTGGCGCAGCGGAAGCGTGCTGGGCCCATAACCCAGAGGTCGATGGATCGAAACCATCCTCTGCTATCCAGTTGTTTTTAGCTATGAAGTGCAAACAGGGATGAAAAAGCCTAATTTAATGAGCTAATCTCAGTCCCTTCAACTTAGTATTTTTTTCACTGGTTCTGTCAATTCGTATAGTTCTAACTAATTAACCTGTGCCCCAGTGGCCTAATGGATAAGGCACTGGCCTCCTAAGCCAGAGATTGTGGGTTCAAGTCCCATCTGGGGTGTCCGACAGCAGAGTGGCGCAGCGGAAGCGTGCTGGGCCCATAACCCAGAGGTCGATGGATCGAAACCATCCTCTGCTATCCAGTTGTTTTTAGCTATGAAGTGCAAACAGGGATGAAAAAGCCTAATTTAATGAGCTAATCTCAGTCCCTTCAACTTGTGGGTTCAAGTCCCATCTGGGGTGTCAGACAGCAGAGTGGCGCAGCGGAAGCGTGCTGTGCCCATAACCCAGAGGTCGATGGATTGAAACCATCCTCTGCTATCAATTTGGTTTTAGCTATGAAGTGCAAACAGGGATGAAAATACTAATTTCATGAGCTGGTGTCAGTCCCTTCAACTTAGTATTTTTTTCACTGGTTCTGTCAATTCGTATAGTTCTAACTAATTAACCTGTGCCCCAGTGGCCTAATGGATAAGGCACTGGCCTCCTAAGCCAGAGATTGTGGGTTCAAGTCCCATCTGGGGTGTCCGACAGCAGCGGAAGCATGCTGGGCCCATAACCCAGAGGTCGATGGATCGAAACCATCCTCTGCTATCCAGTTGTTTTTAGCTATGAAGTGCAAACAGGGATGAAAAAGCCTAATTTAATGAGCTAATCTCAGTCCCTTCAACTTAGTATTTTTTTCACTGGTTCTGTCAATTCGTATAGTTCTAACTAATTAACCTGTGCCCCAGTGGCCTAATGGATAAGGCACTGGCCTCATAAGCCAGAGATTGTGGGTTCAAGTCCCATCTGGGGTGTCCGACAGCAGAGTGGCGCAGCGGAAGCGTGCTGGGCCCATAACCCAGAGGTCGATGGATCGAAACCATCCTCTGCTATCAAGTTGTTTTTAGCTATGAAGTGCAAACAGGGATGAAAATACTAATTTCATGAGCTGGTCTCAGTCCCTTCAACTTAGTATTTTTTTCACTGGTTCTGTCAAGTCGTATATTTCTAATTAATTAACCTGTGCCCCAGTGGCCTAATGGATAAGGCACTGGCCTCTTAAGCCAGAGATTGTGGGTTCAAGTCCCATCTGGGGTGTCCGACAGCAGAGTGGGTAGTGGAAGCGTGCTGGGCCCATAACCCAGAGGTCGATGGATCGAAACCATCCTCTGCTATCCAGTTATTTTTTAGCTATGAAGTGCAAACAGGGATGAAAATAGCCTAATTTCATGAGCTGATCTCAGTCCCTTCAACTTAGTATTTTTTTTCACTGGTTCTGTCAATTCGTATAGTTCTAACTAATTAACCTGTGCCCCAGTGGCCTAATGGATAAGGCACTGGCCTCCTAAGCCAGAGATTGTGGGTTCAAGTCCCATCTGGGGTGTCCGACAGCAGAGTGGCGCAGCGGAAGCGTGCTGGGCCCATAACCCAGAGGTCGATGGATCGAAACCATCCTCTGCTATCCAGTTGTTTTTAGCTATGAAGTGCAAACAGGGATGAAAAAGCCTAATTTAATGAGCTAATCTCAGTCCCTTCAACTTAGTATTTTTTTCACTGTTTCTGTCAATACGTATAGTTCTAACTAATTAACCTGTGCCCCAATGACCTAATGGATAAGGCACTGGCTTCATAAGCCAGAGATTGTGGGTTCAAGTCCCATCTGGGGTGTCTGACAGCAGAGTGGCGCAGCGGAAGCGTGCTGGGCCCATAACCCAGAGGTCGATGGATCGAAACCATCCTCTGCTATCAAGTTGTTTTCAGCTATGAAGTGCAAACAGGGATGAAAATACTAATTTCATGAGCTGGTGTCAGTCCCTTCAACTTAGTATTTTTTTCACTGGTTCTGTCAATTCGTATATTTCTAAATAACTAACCTGTGCCCCAGTGGCCTAATGGATAAGGCACTGGCCTCCTAAGCCAGAGATTGTGGGTTCAATTCCCATCGGTGGTGTCTGACAGCAGAGTGGCGAAGCGGAAGCGTGCTGGGCCAATAACCCAGAGGTCGATGGATCGAAACCATCCTCTGCTATCAAGTTGTTTTCAGCTATGAAGTGCAAACAGGGATGAAAATACTAATTTCATGAGCTGGTGTCAGTCCCTTCAACTTAGTATTTTTTTCACTGGTTCTGTCAATTCGTATAGTTCTAACTAATTAACCTGTGCCCCAGTGGCCTAATGGATAAGGCACTGGCCTCCTAAGCCAGAGATTGTGGGTTCAAGTCCCATCTGGGGTGTCTGACAGCAGAGTGGCGCAGCGGAAGCGTGCTGGGCCCATAACCCAGAGGTCGATGGATCGAAACCATCCTCTGCTATCCAGTTATTTTTTAGCTATGAAGTGCAAACAGGGATGAAAAAGCCTAATTTAATGAGCTAATCTCAGTCCCTTCAACTTAGTATTTTTTTCACTGGTTCTGTCAATTCGTATATTTCTAACTAATTAACCTGTGCCCCAGTGGCCTAATGGATAAGGCACTGGCCTCCTAAGCCAGAGATTGTGGGTTCAAGTCCCATCTGGGGTGTCTGACAGCAGAGTGGCGCAGCGGAAGCGTGCTGGGCCCATAACCCAGAGGTCGATGGATCGAAACCATCCTCTGCTATCCAGTTGTTTTTAGCTATGAAGTGCAAACAGGGATGAAAAAGCCTAATTTAATGAGCTAATCTCAGTCCCTTCAACTTAGTATTTTTTTCACTGGTTCTGTCAATTCGTATAGTTCTAACTAATTAACCTGTGCCCCAATGACCTAATGGATAAGGCACTGGCTTCATAAGCCAGAGATTGTGGGTTCAAGTCCCATCTGGGGTGTCTGACAGCAGAGTGGCGCAGCGGAAGCGTGCTGGGCCCATAACCCAGAGGTCGATGGATCGAAACCATCCTCTGCTATCAAGTTGTTTTCAGCTATGAAGTGCAAACAGGGATGAAAATACTAATTTCATGAGCTGGTGTCAGTCCCTTCAACTTAGTATTTTTTTCACTGGTTCTGTCAATTCGTATATTTCTAAATAATTAACCCGTGCCCCAGTGGCCTAATGGATAAGGCACTGGCCTCCTAAGCCAGAGATTGTGGGTTCAAGTCCCATCTGGGGTGTCCGACAGCAGAGTGAGTGGTGCAGTGGAGGCCCATAACCCAGAGGTCGATGGATTGAAACCATCCTCTGCTATCAATTTGTTTTTAGCTATGAAGTGCAAACAGGGATGAAAATACTAATTTCATGAGCTGTTGTCAGTCCTTCAACTTAGTATTTTTTTCACTGGTTCTGTCAATTCGTATAGTTCTAACTAATTAACCTGTGCCCCAGTGGCCTAATGGATAAGGCACTGGCCTCCTAAGCCAGAGATTGTGGGTTCAAGTCCCATCTGGGGTGTCTGACAGCAGAGTGGCGCAGCGGGAGTGCTGGGCCCATAACCCAGAGGTCGATGGATCGAAACCATCCTCTGCTATCCAGTTGTTTTTAGCTATGAAGTGCAAACAGGGATGAAAATAGCCTAATTTAATGAGCTAATCTCAGTCCCTTCAACTTAGTATTTTTTTCACTGTTTCTGTCAATTCGTATAGTTCTAACTAATTAACCTGTGCCCCAATGACCTAATGGATAAGGCACTGGCTTCATAAGCCAGAGATTGTGGGTTCAAGTCCCATCTGGGGTGTCTGACAGCAGCGGAAGCGTGCTGGGCCCATAACCCAGAGGTCGATGGATCGAAACCATCCTCTGCTATCAAGTTGTTTTCAGCTATGAAGTGCAAACAGGGATGAAAAAGCCTAATTTAATGAGCTGGTGTCAGTCCCTTCAACTTAGTATTTTTTTCACTGGTTCTGTCAATTCGTATATTTCTAAATAATTAACCTGTGCCCCAGTGGCCTAATGGATAAGGCACTGGCCTCCTAAGCCAGAGATTGTGGGTTCAAGTCCCATCTGGGGTGTCCGACAGCAGAGTGAGTGGTGCAGTGGAAGCGTGATGAGGTCGATGGATCGAAACCATCCTCTGCTATCCAGTTATTTTTTTAGCTATGAAGTGCAAACAGGCATGAAAAAGCCTAATTTAATGAGCTAATCTCAGTCCCTTCAACTTAGTATTTTTTCACTGTTTCTGTCAATTCGTATATCTAATTAACCTGTGCCCCGTGGCCTAATGGATAAGTGGTCGCCCATAACCCAGAGGTCGATGGATCGAAACCATCCTCTGATATCCAGTTGATTTTTAGCTATGAAGCGCAAACTTGGATGAAAAGAGCCTAATTTCATGAGCTAATCTCAGTCCCTTCAACTTAGTATTTTTTTTCACTGTTTCTGTCAATTCGTATAGTTCTAACTAATTAACCTGTGCCCCAGTGACCTAATGGATAAGGCACTGGCCTTCATAAGCCAGAGATTGTGGGTTCAAGTCCCATCTGGGGTGTCCGACAGCAGAGTGGCGCAGCGGAAGCGTGCTGGGCCCATAACCCAGAGGTCGATGGATCGAAACCATCCTCTGCTATCCAGTTGATTTTTAGCTATGAAGTGCAAACTTGGATGAAAATTTCTAATTTTATGAGTAGGTCTCAGTCCATTCAACTTAGTATTTTTTTCACTGGTTCTGTCAATTCGTATATTTCTAACTAGATTAACCTGTGCCCCAGTGGCCTAATGGATAAGGCACTGGCCTTCTAAGCCAGGGATTGTGGGTTCGAGTCCCATCTGGGGTGGCTGAAAGCAGAGTGGAGGTCGATGGATTGAAACCATCCTCTGATTTCTTTTAGCTAAGAAGTGCAAACAGCGATGAAAATACTAATTTCATGAGCTAAGGTGTCAGTCCCTTCAACTTAGTATTTTTTTCACTGGTTCTGTCAATTCGTATAGTTCTAACTAATTAACCTGTGCCCCCAGTGGCCTAATGGATAAGGCACTGGCCTCCTAAGCTATAGGTTGTGGGTTCACCTCGCATCTGGGGTGTCCGACAGCAGAGTGGCGCAGCGGAAGCGTGCTGGGCCCATTCAATGCTGATTTTATTTAACTGGTTCTGTCAGTTTGTATAATTCATACAGGTTCTGGGCATTCTTGGCCCATAACCCAGAGTAAAATGTATTGAAGCTAACCAGTTAGTTAGTGCAAACTTGGATGAAAAATGTCTAATTTTGTGAGTAGGTCTCAGTCCATTCAATGGTGTATTGTTTTCACTCCTTCTGTCAGTACGTATTGTTCATACTGATTAGAAAGTGCCCCAGTGGCCTAATAAGGCACTGGCGTTCTAAGCCAGGGATTGTGGGTTCAAGTCACGTCCGGATTGGTTGAAAGCAGAGAGGCAAAGCGGAAGCGCGCTGGCACCATAACCCAGAGGTCAATGGATTGAAACTATCCAGCTGGTTTTTAGCATTGAAGTGCAAGCAGGGTTGAAAAATAGTGTGCCATTGGCCAAATGGATAAGGCACTGGCTTCCAAAGTCAGAGATTGTAGGTTTGAGTCCCATCTGGGTTGGCGGAAAGCAGAGAACATTGCCTCCGTTCTCAGCTGAAGACATGGTGTGAGGTGCCCATAACCCAGTGGTTGATGGATTGAAACCATACTCTTCTAAGAAGGTTTTACTTCAGATAGCCCAAAAGTCTGAGATTTATCCGCAACGTCTCTGCTTTGCTTTTAATATTTGAAGGTTCGGTTTGATTTTAATTTCAAGTAATACCCGCTAACAAATGGTTGTTCGTTCGTAAATTCTCACTTGGTGGGGCACACTGGACGTTCCGGCTAAAGAGTAGCGTTCTGATGTCAGTCAAGCACCTTGGCTAAAGTTGGCTAGCTTGCTAGCTACCTTGACACACAAATGAGAGAACACCTCACTCTGCTTGTTTTACCTTGCAGAGCCGGTTACACTCATTTAATGTTCTCTAGATGATTGAGTGACTGTGTTGCCAGCGTGAATGTACAAACGCATCCCACGTGCGATGACACACACAAGAAACACCCACATCAAAGCACTCATCTTTTCAGTCTAATTTCTTTAATGAGGAAAATCACGAGGAAATCAGCCAGTACATCTTTAATGCTACTCTGTTATCTTTATTTCAGGAGAATAACTCCCTCTACATAGGGATAGGCATTTTCAAACCCAAAATAATGTGATGCAGCTCATGTTTATGAAAATAGCCATTGCTGGACTAGAGGGTAGAGGTACTGGACTAGAGGGTAGAGGTACTGGACTAGAGGTACTGGACTAGAGGGTAGAGGTACTGGACTAGAGGGTAGAGGTACTGGACTAGAGGGTAGAGGTACTGGACTAGAGGGTAGAGGTACTGGACTAGAGGGTAGAGGTACTGGACTAGAGGGTAGAGGTACTGGACTAGAGGGTAGAGGTACTGGACTAGAGGGTAAAGGTACTGGACTAGAGGGTAGAGGTACTGGACTAGAGGGTAGAGGTACTGGACTAGAGGTACTGGACTAGAGGGTAGAGGTACTGGACTAGAGGGTAGAGGTACTGGACTAGAGGGTAGAGGTACTGGACTAGAGGGTAGAGGTACTGGACTAGAGGGTAGAGGTACTGGACTAGAGGTACTGGACTAGAGGGTAGAGGTACTGGACTAGAGGGTAGAGGTACTGGACTAGAGGGTAGAGGTACTGGACTAGATGGTAGAGGTACTGGACTAGAGGTACTGGACTAGAGGGTAGAGGTACTGGACTAGAGGGTAGAGGTACTGGACTAGAGGGTAGAGGTACTGGACTAGAGGTACTGGACTAGAGGGTAGAGGTACTGGACTAGAGGGTAGAGGTACTGGACTAGAGGTACTGGACTAGAGGGTAGAGGTACTGGACTAGAGGGTAGAGGTACTGGACTAGAGGGTAGAGGTACTGGACTAGAGGGTAGAGGTACTGGACTAGAGGGTAGAGGTACTGGACTAGAGGGTAGAGGTACTGGACTAGAGGGTAGAGGTACTGGACTAGAGGTACTGGACTAGAGGGTAGAGGTACTGGACTAGAGGGTAGAGGTACTGGACTAGAGGGTAGAGGTACTGGACTAGAGGGTAGAGGTACTGGACTAGAGGGTAGAGGTACTGGACTAGAGGGTAGAGGTACTGGACTAGAGGTACTGGACTAGAGGGTAGAGGTACTGGACTAGAGGGTAGAGGTACTGGACTAGAGGGTAGAGGTACTGGACTAGAGGGTAGAGGTACTGGACTAGAGGGTAGAGGTACTGGACTAGAGGGTAGAGGCCATCGCTGCAGGAAGCGCATAGGCAAGTTCAGTATGACTTATAACCATGCAAGAGGAGATAAGCTAAAGCTTACATTTTGAAACCCAATCCAGCACCATCTCAGCCCCAGTGCAAGCGGCTCAAAATGGATCAAAGGTCTTCCAAAAAAAATTTGACATGGACCTTAGCATCATAGCTCGTCCCTGCTGGAGGGTAACAGTGCCCTGGGGTTACAGGAGGACCAGTAAGTGAAGGGTTGTGGGAGTTAAGACTCTTTCAAATGCATGGCTGCATCTCCTTACAGGATAATCTGGCCACAGGGCCTGGCCACAGGTGCCTGATGGGTTTTCTTTGGCAAAAAGCTTAATAATGGGAGGTAACATAAGACAGACTACTTGAACTACTAGATGATACTGTTGGATCTATGGGACGGTTTCCTAGACACAGATTAAGCGTAGTCATGGACTAAAAAGCATGTTAAAATGAGCAGTGGTGGGTTCTCAATTGTTATACTTGAGTAAAAGTAAAGATACCTTAATAGAAAATTACTCAGGTAAAAGTGAAAGTCACCCAGTAAAATGCTACTTGAGTAATAGTCTAAAACGATTTGGTTTTAAATAGACTTAAGTATCAAAAGTAAATGTAGTTGCTAAAATATACTTAAGTATCAAAAGTAAATATATTGTTACAAATTCCTTATATTAAGCAAACCAAATAGCACAATGTTAGTGTTTTTTTAATTTATGGACAGCCAGGGGCACACTCCAACACTCAGAAATAATTTAAACAAAGTATTCGTGTTTAGTGAGTCTGCCAGGAATGTTCTCTTGATAAGTGCATGAATTGGACCATTTTCCTGTCCTGCTGAGCATTCAAAATCTAACGAGTACTTTTGGGTGTCAGGGAAAATGGATGGAGTAAAAAAGTACATAATTATGAAGTAAAAGTAGAAGTTGGCCAAAATATAAATAGTAAAGTAAAGTACAGATACCCCCCCAAAATACTTAAGTAGTACTCTAAAGTATTTTTACTTAAGTACTTTACACCACTGAAAATGAAATTCTCCAGGCTTAATCTGTGTCAGGGAAACCATCAGTATATGAAAATGATTAACCCATATTATTTTCTAAACCATTTAGCATTCTTATTGAGCATCATTTTATTTAGAAATGGAAATCAAGTGAAGTGTGCACACTATGAAATAACAGGACAAACAAAATATTTGTGTATTTACCAGTACCATTACAAATGTATTTTTCAAACATGTTTTAGTTTAAAGTACAGTACATGGAACATAGAAAACATATCATTTGAAATTATTACACTTTTAAGACAATGGAAAATACAGCAATTCCCATCAAGCATTTTATGAAAA
The DNA here is from genome assembly GCF_020615455.1 of Coregonus clupeaformis. Classification (NCBI taxonomy): domain Eukaryota; kingdom Metazoa; phylum Chordata; class Actinopteri; order Salmoniformes; family Salmonidae; genus Coregonus; species Coregonus clupeaformis. The sequence goes on along the minus strand of NW_025533609.1, from coordinate 499,659 downwards.
ACGAACTTTGAAAATTCTAGACATTGAAAAAATTAATGGCAAAATCTGCGCTTTTAATAACAAGTGCGATGCATACTGCCTTTTTCAAACTTCATCTAGGAGATCATCTTCTTCGGAGACACAAGGATACTGACAGGCTCAATCCTATTTTCAATCACATGTTTTCCATAGCAAAAGTGCCTGTGTTTCATCTCTCCTCTAGTTCTCTTGTTTCCTTTACAGTGTATATATATCATGATTAGTCTGTCATATCACTGTCATTGAATCCAGTATATCCAATAAAGCTTTAAAAAAATACAGTACAAAAATAAAGCACCGTCCTCTGGGCTCAGCTGTTCTGAAACATGGGCCCAGTCCAGAAACAACCCCCAGCCTCTTCACTCTAACCCCTAGCCCCTTCACTCTAACCCCTAGCCTCTTCATTCTAACCCCTAGCTCCTTCACTCTAACCCCTAGCCTCTTCACTCTAACCCCTAGCCTCTTCACTCTAACCCCTAGCTCCTTCACTCTAACCCCTAGTTCCTTCACTCTAACCCCTAGCCTCTTCACTCTAACCCCTAGCTCCTTCACTCTAACCCCTAGCCCCTTCACTCTAACCCCTAGCTCATTCACTCTAACCCCTAGCCCCTTCACTCTGGACACTCATGTATATCTGAAGGTATTGGATAGGGCATTCATGTGCTCGTGGGAAGTGGGAAACTGAGAAGTGGGAAACTTGGTAGTCCTAAGTTCGACACGATTGTATTCAAGTGCTTTTGAAGTCGGAAAAATCATTCAACCAATACGATTTTAGCTAACTTGATAAGCTAGCTAACGTTGCTAACATTAAAGTTAACTAGCTTGCTTAACATTGAATATATGGTCTAACTTGTTGCATTATCCCAACTGATACGTTTGTAATTTTCAAAAACGGATTTGTTGTCATCTTTTGGTTGAAAAGGTGAAAGGTCAGTGGCGAAACGTCACACCTCGGCACCTCGGGTAAAAACATTTTCGTTCAAGTGAAACTTCCCAGTCGGAACTCCGAACTTTCCGATAACTCCGACAGCATGTGAACCGTTAGTACCATGGTAGTAGGTCCAAACTTGCCGTCTGATAGGCTGAGTGAAATATTAGCCATATTGCTTTATACCTGTCAGTTCTGGACAGGGCCAAGGTCACTCCACTGTCGTTGTTTTGCTATTATTAATGCTGCAGCAGCGGTGGGAATCACAGCTAAGATCTTAAATGATGCAAGATGCCTGTCTGTTCTTATATCAGTTCCAGGACAGACGTTGCTCGTGGAGTAGCAGGTGGAGCTGCTGCCGGCAGGGGAGAGATACAGCTTGCCGTTGGGGCAGATACACAGCTCGTACAACAGTCTGTTTCTGAGAAGCTGCGTCTGAGGACGGGGAGTGGAAGCCAAGCAGGAAGAAAGCTCCCCGGTCGGATCGTGTTTGCATCTAAAAGATCTGATTGGAAAAATAGAATCAGGATCGGATATTTTGGCTAGACTAAAGCAATGATACATTTTCTGAAAGGTATATTGATGCCAATTCAACTAAATAAATGATATGTGAATAGGGGTGATTTGAGTGCATTGGGAACAGGGGAGACCCGGGACAATTGTAAAAGGATAAATTACTCAAATTAGAAACCACAGCTGTTATTCAATGTGCCAATGCTTGGTTAGTGTCTCTACATGTCTAATACGTGTTTTTGAAATACATCTATATATCTATTTTTGTATTATTGTATTTTTGGCCACCTCTCTTGTTGTATTACTGACCTCTGGAACATTATCCATGTGTCTAGAAATACACTACCGTTCAAAAGTTTGGGGGTCACTTAGAAATGTCCTCGTTTTCGAAAGAAAAGCAACATTTCCATTAAAATAACATCAAATTCATCAGAAATACAGTGTAGACATTGTTAATGTTGTAAATGGCTATTGTAGCTGGAAACGGCTGATTTTTTATGGAATATCTACATAGGCGTACAGAGGCCCATTATCAGCAACCATCAGCCCTGTGTTCCAATGGCACGTTGTGTTTGCTAATCCAAGTTTATCATTTTAAAAGGCTAATTGATCATTAGAAAACCCTTTTGCAATTATGTTAGCACAGCTAAAAACCGTTGTGCTGATTAAAGAAGCAATAAAACTGGCCTTCTTGAGACTAGTTGAGTATCTGGAGCATCAGCAATTGTGGGTTCGATTACAGGCTCAAAATGGCCAGAAACGAATAACTTTCTTCTGAAACTCGTCAGTCTATTCTTGTTCTGAGATATGAAGGCTATTCCATGCGAGAAATTGCCAAGAAACTGAAGATCTCGTACAACGCTGTGTACTACTCCCTTCACAGAACAGCGCAAACTGGCTCTAACCAGAATAGAAAGAGGAGTGGGAGGCCCCGGTGCACAACTGAGCAAGAGGACAAATACATTAGACTGTCTAGTTTGAGAAACAAGCGCCTCACAGGTCCTCAACTGGCAGCTTCATTAAATAGTACCCGCAAAACACCAGTATCAACGTCAACAGTGAAGAGGCGACTCCGGGATGCTGACCTTCTAGGCAGAGTTGCAAAGAAAAAGCCATATCTCAGACTGGCCAATAAAAATAAAAGATTAAGATGGGCAGTCTGAGATATGGCTTTTTCTTTGCAACTCTGCCTAGAAGGTCAGCATCCCGGAGTCGCATCCCGGAAACGTATCAGTAATTCCATAGTGTCCTTTTTGTCTTGATAAACTCACAACATTCCAATAACTCTCCAAAACACTGCAGCTATCTATTGTCCGAGCTGATCATCATCACTTATGGTTTAGTTATAATCTATAGGCTACATGACTTGCAAGGAATAGGGTATTTGATGCGAACATAGAATAATAGCTTTTCCATTGTAGGCTGCAAAATTACATTATCACATTGTAAGTAGGCCTTAAAAAGTCTTATCTATACTTGGGTGAAAACAGTTTACTGCTTGAAATGAAACTAACTAATGAAGTCTTATAGATATTATATCTGTTATTTCGTGATGCTTCTAACTTATGATGCATTCATATAATAGTTTGAAAATCAACTTATTCTCGCTGTCGTTTAGCTGGTTGTTGCCTGTGTCTGCTTGGGTGTAAGGTAGACGCAGGGAGTCAGGAAGCAGGTGCAGTTAGTGAGTTTAATAATAACGACCATGGCGCGATACAAAACAAGAGAAGCGTCTGACATAGAAACACAAACAATACTACCTGATGACTGATAACAAAAGAGTGCTACATAAAGGCTAACTAATCAAGGGAGTAATGAAGTACAGGTGTGACTGATGAGACGCAGGTGTGCGTAATGATGGTTGCCAGATGTGCGTGAGGATGAGTTAGTCATTCAACAATCATGTCAACCACTATTATTTCACACAGAGTGAGTCCATATAATGAGTTACGGCAAATTTCTTCTGAACTAATTTAGGCTTGCCTAAACAAAGGGGGGGTGAATACTTATGCAACAACTATATTTTAGTTTAATTTGTTCTTATTAATTTGTAAAATGTTGTAGAATTTTCTTTTCACTTTGACATTACGAAGTATTTACATAGTACACCAATTACAAATAAATTATAATTAAATCAATTTCAATCCCACTTTGTAACACAACAAAATGAGAAATAAATTCAAGGGGGTGTAACTTTCTTTAGGCTATGTATACGGTAGGAAATAACCACAGATGGTTTATAGTGCATGTCTGCACCATACGTTGACACGTCGAGTCCAAAACGGGAGGTTAAATTTTTTTTTTTTTCAAAGAGGTAGTTTTCATTCTTTTGTAGCTTTAAAGATGCAATGAAAATATGTTTTGGTCAATTTGGTGTATTTCCATCCAAATATCAGTTTAAAATCAAAACACTGTTCAATTACCCCTCATTTTTTACCGTTGAAGACAGTGTTAAAGCTGTCCCATATAACGCTACAACTAAACCTGCTATTGGGGTTAATTGTAACATTAGGACTTTTAAGGACTTTGGGTCTTTAAGACAGAATTTAACACAGGTCTCTATTATGTACTATTAGTTAGCCGACAAATGTACTTTGTTTTTGTTTTTGAGATTTGGACATATCTAAATCAAACAGTGAAAAATAAGTAAATAAGGTTTTAAAAAAACAACGCAAAAATCTGTTACAATTGTCCCCAGTTTCCCTTACTGAACATCAACAACAGCAGAAACTGACAATCATTAATACCATCTACAGACTACAGTTTGTTTTGATAGATTATGATAACTTAATTGAGGACATTTGATGCTGTGCAATGACCTCCTCACCTCTCCCTCTGTTGACTGGAGTTCCAGGTCTTTCCGACCCGTGGCCTTCAGTTTCCCCCTGGCTTCAGTGACCTCCACCCCTCTGGGAGCCTCCATGGTCAAGGTCCTTGTTGGAGACTCAAACCTGCCAAACACAACACAACACAACACAACAACTTAATGAAAGCATTTGTGTTCCACTTCATTTACAATTTCTTTATTTTGTTTAATGTTTATTTTATAACCTGTTAAGATAAGATACAGTTGAGTCATTCGACGAACAGAGTGCTGTTTGTGTCCCTCAGACATTATAATGTGTACATTTTGATAAAACGCTCAATTTAACAGTTGCTCTAACTAAACAATCTTAAAAAGTCCAATAGCGTCCCGAGTGGCGCTACTACAGATCCTAGTTCAATACCGGGCTGTGTCGCAGCCGGCCGCGACCGGGAGACCCATGAGGCGACGCACAATTGGCCCAGTGTCGTCTGGGTTAGGGGAGGGCTTGGCTGGGATGTCCTTGTCCCATCGTGCTGTGGCGGGCCAGACATGCTGAAACGGTCGCCAGGCGTACAGTGTTTCCTCCGACACATTGGTGCAGCTGGCTTCCGGGATAAGCGTGCATTGTGTTAAGAAGCATTGCGGCTTGGCGGGGTCGTGTTTCGGAGGACGCATGGCTCTCAACCTTTGCCTCTCCCAAGTCCGTACGGGAGTTGCAGCGATGGGACAAGACTGTAACTACCTATTGGATATGAGTAAACGGGGTAAAAAAAAGAAACAATTGTGTTTTCTCTGAAAATCCCAATTTTGACATGTCACGTTTGTTCAACTTCTAGGAAGATTTGAATCCACTTAACCTCTTAAATGTAATGGTAAAATGTATATTTCCGCTAAAAACTTGGTATATTTGGAAAGAAGACATCTGAGAGATGATGAGGAAATGATCAGAAGATAGATAGGAGTTACATAGTTCAGAATACACAAGATCAAGCACACACAAAATAACCGTATTTTTGTTTTTTTATTTTGAAAGTCATCTTCCATTGACAAGCTATAAGTGAACTATTGATGACTAGAGAGCTGGAAACACATCAGATGGCTTCCACAACGTGAAAAATATCAGAAAAGAAAATGGGATTGATAGACCTAACAACTAGAAATGGGCAGATGTTTCAGTAAGTGGTGTCAGGTGTGGTCACGGGACCTTTCCAAGTGTCCCTAAACCTCTCCAAAGTGCCACATGTCTGTAAATTAGATAATCCCAGTGCTATTACATATTTGCAATCCCTAAATGCTATTTGTTCAGTATAAAAACACAATTTCTACCATATCAACCCCACTCAAACATTGTGGTGGTGTTATGGGGTATCCCGGGTACATTCAAGGTTCCTTTCAACCTCTCCAAAGTGTCCGAATGTGGTAATTGCACTGTTTTTGCACACTGGATGTGCCTAAAAGTTATTGTTCACTATCAAAACAAAATTTCTACAACACCAACCTCTCTCAAACATTGTGGTGGTGTCGGGGGACATACAGGGGATATCCAAGTGTTTTTTCATCCTCTCCAAAGTGCCTGAACGTTTAGCCTAGGCATTTCCAATGTAGTGGTCCCACATACATTAAAATATATATAAAAATGTATTATCAAACACAAATTTGGTTACACATGTGTCCTTCACTAAAAAAGTAGCAAAAAATAGAAATAAGCTGAACTATTTACAAATGGCTTTCGTGTTCTTTTACATCCCAGGTGTAGATGATTCGATTTCACTTTCACCAAAGCTGGTGCATGTCATGATAGTCTTTGAAGCAGTCCCTCTCTGTCAGGAAACAAAAAGCGAACTGGCATTTCGGACAGAAGATCTGGCATTTCACCCCCCTCCCGCTGTGTTTTGCTCGCAGTTCTTCCTTTTGTCTTATGGCATGTGTGTTGGATAGTGGTGCTCCAATTCAGCCATTTCCAACACCAGCTGCTCTCGGACGGTCAACTGGGAGAGAGGGGTTTGACCTTTTGCTTTGGTCATCTGCTTGTGGAGAATGAAAGTGTTTACTGTAGCAATGTCCACAAAGTGGTTTAAAAAAGTCTTATACCTGTTATGAGAATTTTGCTATCTCAATGGTTGAAGTCAAACACTTAAATCTTTGAATAATTCTCAGAAATTAATTAAACAAAGACCCAATCATGCAATGGTCAGCCTTTATTCATTGAGAGCTCTGTTATCACAATTTCAGAGTCCAACTTTTATTCACACACGTTCTTATCATAATCTACTCCCTTCTCGGGCAGGCTGCATTCCTCAGTTATCTGTAGACAGTTCTCCTTGTCCTTTGTTGTCTGGTCTAACTTCTACTCACATTGCTAAATAGTAACACAATGTCATAATCTTTACTGGTCCTACACACACACACACACACACACACACACACATTATTAGATTATAGTCTCAGGATTCTAACACATTTAATAAAATGGAGTGTAATAATTAGTCATTACCAAATTATTCTATCAATACCACTTCCTGGTCTTGTGGAGGACCTGGTAGTAACCTATCAGAGCATCAGATAGGTCGACAACCCCCCCCCACCCATGCCCCATTGGCATTTTTTCACCCTCCTTGAGACATGGTTGTTATTGAATACCTTATGCTGCGTGGTTACTTCCCTAGTGTCCTTCCATTTCACAACAAGCAGCTTGTTAGTCCTGATCCAACGTATGGTCCCCCTCTCCGCTGTCTTTGTCATGTGGTTTACCTTGGTCCTGGGGAAAACCCATTATGTTAGGACGAATGGTGCCACAAGACCCTGTTTTATTTTTGAAGAGGTCTATGAAAAGCATGGGACTAGTATACAAATTGTCCACAAAAGCGCTTGTACCCACTGCCAAGTAAGGGGGAAGTCCATCAGCTGCATGAAAATGAAATACAATTTTATTTGTCACATACACGTGTTTAGCAGATGTTACTGTGGGTGTAGCGAAATGCTTGTGCTTCTAGCTCCGACAGTGCAGTAATATCTAACAAGTAATATCTAACAATTTCACAACATATACCCAATACACACAAATCTAAGTAAGGAATGGAATTTAAGAATATATACATATATGGACAAGCAATGACAGAGCGGCATGGACTAAGATACAGTAGAATATTATAGAATAGAATACAGTATATACATATGAGATGTGTAATGCAAGATATGTAAACATTATTAAAGAGACTAGTGTTCCATTTCTTAAAGTGGCCAGTGATTTCAAATTGGCAGCAGCAGCCTCTAATGTGCTAGTGATGGCTATTTAACAGTGATGGCCTTGAGATAGAAGCAGTTTTTCATTCTCTCGGTCCCAGCTTTGATGCACCTGTACTGACCTCGCCTTCTGGATGATAGCGGGGTGAACAGGCAGTGGCTCGGGTGGTTGATGTCCTTGATGATCTTTTTGTGACATCGGGTGCTGTAGGTGTCCTGGAGGGCGGGTAGTTTGCCCCCGGTAATGCGTTCGGCAGACCGCACCACCCTCTGGAGAGCCCTGCGGTTGCGGTCGGTGCAGTTGCCATACCAGGCAGTGATACAGCCCGACAGTATGCTCTCAATTGTGCATCTGTAAAAGTTTGTGAGGGTTTTAGGTGCCAAGACGAATTGACAGAGTCATAACTAAGGCCCTTCCCAGCGGGTGTGATCGCCTTTGCCTTCATAGATGAACAAGTTCCACGTGTAGGCAGAGGCTGAACTGGCACAAAGAGCTTGTAGCCCCATTTGGTCTGCTTATTTCTCATATATTGCTTCAGGCCAATTCGAGCCTTTGAGGCAACCATGCGCTCATCTATAGATAGATTTTGAGCAGGGCTGGAAGCAAGTTTTGCATGCCTCCATCATGTCATGATAAAGGGTCTTGACCCTTGCAAGACGATCATACCGTGCAGTCCCCTTCTTCTGGACATTCTCCTGATCCCTCTGTGGGTCACTCATGTGAAGGTGTACGGTTGATGGCCAAGAATCAGTTTTTCACTCATGATGGAAGTGGGGAACTCCAACCGATAGAGTGGGGACTTGCTCCAGTTGTCAACTAGTCTTGATACCTTTACCAGTCCCATGTAAATCACCCATGGTGACAGGTTTCCAGGACCTCTTCCTTCCCCCCCTGCTGCTTCTTCTTGTCCCCATACTTGTTGGTATGACTAATTAGTGTTCCCAGTACAGAGGTGGTAAAGTAGAGCTGAAACAGCTGTAAGTGGGTGTATGTTTTCATCACTAACCAACTGTGGGCCTTCAGGTCGTTTGGGTTTAAACCTAAATTGTTCTGTCTCCTCCTCATCTTCAAGGACCGTATTTAACCTGTCCTCAGTTTCATCTCCCTCTGTTGTGCTGCTTCCACTGCCTCTCCCTCTTCTCTGTTGAGGCCTAGATCTCCTCCTTGCCCCCGCACCTCCAGATGAACTTGCAGAGAGGAGAGTGGTGCCAGGGCCTACAGTGTGGGGGTGGTTGAAGAGGAGTGGGGTCTTTGCGGAGTGGTGGATGTAGAACCATCAGACGGGGTGATTGACATAGCAGTGGGGTGTGAAGACCTTGACTGGCGGGGGCGCTTGCTGGGGAGGGGTGGCTCCCAAATGTCATCGTCCAAATCCTCTGCATCCTCCACTCTGTGGTGAATAAAATAAAGGGATATATTGTTTGTAAGACACACAGAATTACAGTTGACTAAATGTACAAAATGACATTACTGTAAGGTAAAAACACCAAGCAGTGGTGGGCGGCAGGTAGCTTAGTGGTTAAGAGCGTTGTGCCAGGAACCGAAAGGTTGCTGGTTGTAATCCCTGAGCTGACTAGGTGAAAAATCTGTCGACGTGCCCCTTGAGCAAGGCACTTAACCCTAATTGCTGTGGATAAGAGCGTCTGCTAAATGACAAAAAAAAACTAAACTTTATCTGTACAGTGACTCACATAGAAGGTGTGAAGCAAACAGAAACACTTTGGAGACAAAGGCAGAGGTGAGAACCACAAATAAACAATGAGAGTTCAGTGGCCTCTCCAAAGTAACAAGGATGAAACAGTGAACTAATATGAAACGTAGACAATAACTACTTTGGAATTATATAACATTGAAATTACTTGTTAGATAGGCCTATGTAAACTAAAGCCCAAAAAGTAAACAACTTGTAAAAAATGAAATACATATAGTAAATTAGCTATATAAATTCATGAAAATCATTTACTTACAGATCTAAAAGTGGATCCAATCCTTCTAGAAAGCGGTATGACGGCTGCGTGGTCTCATGATGTTTATACTTGTGTACTATTGTTTGTACAGATGAACGTAGTACCTTCAGGCATTTGGAAATTGCTCCCAAGGATGAACAAAACTTGTGGAGGTCTACAAATATTTTGGCCGATTTTTTTCTTTTTCCCATGATGTCAAGCAAAGAGGCACTGAGTATGAAGGTAGGCCTTGAAATATATCCACAGGTACACCTCCAATTGACTCAAATGATGTCAATTAACCTAGCAGAAGCTTCTAAAGTCATTACATCATTTTCTGGAATTTTCCAAGCTGTTTAAAGGCACATTGAACTTAGTGTACAGTGGGGAGAACAAGTATTTGATACACTGCCGATTTTGCAGGTTTTCCTACTTACAAAGCATGTAGAGGTCTGTAATTTTTATCATAGGTACACTTCAACTGTGAGAAAATGCAAATTAATTACTTAAAAATCATACAATGTGATTTTCTGGATTTTTGTTTTAGATTCCGTCTCTCACAGTTGAAGTGTACCTATGATAAAATTACAGATCTCTACATGCTTTGTAAGTAGGAAAACCTCCAAAATCGGCAGTGTATCAAATACTTGTTCTCCCCACTGTATGTAAGCTTCTGACCCACTGGAATTGTGATATAGTGAATTATAACTGAAATAATCTGTCTGTAAACAATTGCTGGAAAAATTACTTGTGTCGTGCACAAAGTAGATGTCCTAACCGACTTGCCAAAACTATAGTTTGTTAACAAGAAATTTGTGGAGTGGTTGAAAAACGAGTTTTAATGACTCCAACCTAAGTGTATGTAAACATCCAACTTCAACTGTATATGTGTCAGCAACCATGGCTAATGAAGTCACTGAAACCCTTAACAAGTAGTTGCAGTCAGATTTGGAACGGGTGGCCAGTAATAAACTGGTCCTGAACATCTCTAAAACTAAGAGCATTGTATTTGGTACAAATCATTCCCTAAGCTCTAGACCTCAGCTGCATCTGGTAATGAATGGTGTGGCTGTTGAACAAGTTGAGGAGACTAAATTACTTGGTGTTACCTTAGATTGTAAACTGTCATGGTCAAAACATATAGATGCAATGTTTGTAAAGATGGGGAGGGGTCTGTCCGTACTAAAGAGATGCTCTGCTTTTTTGATACCACACTCCAAAAAGCAAGTCCTGCAGGGTCTAGTTTTGTCTTATCTTGATTATTGTCCAGTCATGTGGTCAACTGCTGCAAATAAATAAGAGTTGAAGAGAGACTGACTGCATCACTTCTTTTTATAAGAAACATGAATGTGTTGAAAATTCCAAATTGTTTGCATACTCCAAAAAGCAAGTTACAACTTAGACACAGCTCTGACACCCACACTTACCCCACCAGACATGCCACCAGGGGTCTTTTCACAGCTCTGACACCCACACTTACCCCACCAGACATGCCACCAGGGGTCTTTTCACAGTCCCCAAATCCATAACAAATGTAAGAAAGCATACAGTATTATATAGAGCCATTATTGTATGGAACTCCACTCCATCTCATATTGCTCAAATGAACAGCAAACCTGGTTTAGAAAAAGCAGATAAAGCAACCCCTGACGGCACACGCCTCTCCCCTATTTCACCTAGATATTTTGTGTGTATGTATTGATATGTTCGTTATGTGTGCCATTTTAAAATGTATGTAGTTCTGTCCTTGAGCTGTTCTTGTCTATTAATGTTCTGTATTATGTCATGTTTATGAAAAAATGTATGCACTCACTAACTGTAAGTCGTGTGTGTGTGTGTGTTTATGTGTGTGTGTGTGTCTGAGAATGTGTGTGTGTGTTGCGTGCACGTGTGTGCGTGTGTTGCGTGCACGTGTGTGTGTGTGTGTGTGTGTGTGTGTGTGTGTGTGTGTGTGTGTGTGTGCGTGTGTGTCACTGTCAACATGAAAGTGAACACACTTAGAATATATACATTATTTGTTTACAAAGGGAACAGGGAAGACTTCAGGAAGTACAGCTAAACAAAGAGATGTTTTTCGTCCACTAATACCAAACGTGCATTTAACATAGAAACATCTATATTTTTAGGATTTTGATCTTGAAGAACGTTTATTGGAGGTATCGGTAGCGCCATCTTGAATTGCCATAGTAACGACAGACGCCAATGTGTCATTGGCAGGTTTGAGCAAATTGTGAGTTTTGGTGCGGGAACTGAAAGTAAATGAATGCTGCCACCGGGAGGCGCCTCACCTCCACTGGGCCTGAAAGGTTTCTCACAACTTTGACAGCTTTGTCAATTAAATCAGGACAAAAATATTAAGGAAAGAAACTGTATACATTTCGTTTTTATGTTGGTAATTATAATATGTACATTTTTAGAGTATTCTTTCCGATTGATAAGATGAATCTGTGAAATTAACTTCTGATAACAAGCCGAGTAGACAGTCAGCCAAAAACGAGGCAAGGTAGCTAGCAGGTTAGCTAGCCCATTTGATTTAGCTATTCGCTTGTCTTGTCTTTTTTATGTTAATGTTGTCTTTTATAACTGTACACAATAAAATGGTCATATTGACAATTTGAAGAGCATTTGTCATTGGTATTAGCGAAGAGCTAAAATGAACTGGCTAGTGTCTGATGTCTACAGTACAGTAGCTAGCTAACCAGCCACAACTATGAGAGGGCTGCTGAAGGATTGCTATTTTACCAATAAAATGTATGATACCCATCTAATTATTAGCTAGCTAGCTAGATAACTAGTTACATATAAGTGATAATGTCAGAGAAGCCGGTGTTTGGAGGATATATTGGCAGGGGTGTTGTTAGGCCCGAGACGAAGTCGAGGCCAATATATCCTCCAAACACCGGCTTTGAGGGCATTATCACTTTTATACAACGGGTTACCAACATATTCAAATAATGATTTACATATTTTCATTAAAACCGTTATTTTGATTAATTTTATTCATCCTTCCACAAGATATAGTCCCGACACAAATCTAGGGTTGCTACCCAAGCCGGCTGGTTGTTCGTTCTATCGGTTCGGTTGCCAGAGACGCGACCCAGTCGTTCAGTCTTTTTGTTCTGTATCTACGGACGCGACCCAGTCATTCATTCTAAATGTTCCATTGCCAGACTGGCTGGCAACGTTCTTATCTACATAGCTAGATATCTCATTAGGTGTCTGTTTATATGTGATATGATTCCTAAAAATAGTAGCTAGCTAAGGCTGCTGGCTGTTGCTTGCAAGAATGAAGGTAGCTTAAGCCCGAAGCATAGCCCTTATGATGATAGCTAGCTCATAGCTATCATGGATCTTGTAAATCTATCAGATTCAGGACATCTTCTCCCTCAAAGATTGTGGAGTTGAGAGGACCGCCGTAGCATTTTTTTCAGTAGGCTACGCCAATCCACCCTAAACTCCTATTCATCATAAGAAGATTTCCCACTAAACACAAAAAAATGCATAGTCCACTTGCATGGTAGCTGATCTATCAGCACTCCATAGCCTACCATCGCAAGAAAGACAGGTGCTTGCGTGACACGAGTGTGCGTAAAAATCTGTCCATAACAAAAAATTGCTCCGCGCGCGCTTTGACAACACTGGTCTGTGTGTGCGCGCAGTCGGTTTCTCCACTCAGTTTCAATGTTTCTAATCAAGATTAGTAGATGAATCAGGTGTGTTGCTGCTTGGATCTAACAAGAGCCCTATGCGTAAAAGATTGGCCACCCCTAGAAGAACAACCTGTGAAAATAATCTTTACAACCTGTGTCTCTCTTGACTTTAAAAATGGTCTTGTTCAGCTAAAATGTTCTTGATTCATATTTTGAATAAATTACCTATTTATCTCCCGAGGGCCTTTTGATTCCAAAGTCAAATACCGTATGACATCCTGTGTGAAGTAAGTAATTTAATGCTGAGCGCTAAGGAGAAGTTGAAAGAGAGAGAGAGAGAGAGGCCATGATTAAGAAGATGGTGGAGAGAAAGAAGCATCAAGTAAGAAAAGGGAGGGTGAGGTGAAGAGGGTGGAGGGAGGGAGGATTATAAGAAGAGGTGGAAGATGGAGATCATCACCTGAGGGTTAGTTTGAATGCCATGACCACCTGGAAAAATCTGGCCTGGAGTGGACCAGCAACAGGAAAGATCTGGAGTGTGGGTGTGTGTGTGTGTGTGTGTGTGTGTGTGTGTGTGTGTGTGTGTGTGTGTGTGTGTGTGTGTGTGTGTGTGTGTGTGTGTGTGTGTGTCAGGAAGTGATTTAAAAAAGCATAAGACATATTGTTGTGGACTATAAGAACAATGTATCAATAAAGTATTCATCTTCTTCATGGCGAGGGTTATCAAGGAGATGTGATGGAAGAGGGAGTTCATCAAGAGTGGAGTGACAGAAACAGGTGGACAGCTGAAGGTCGAAAAAGAAGAGGTTGAAGTAGTCAAATATGACATGTTGAAAAAAGAAGGCTAAAGACACTTCACATTAATTAAGAGACACTAATCATTCAGATTTGTCCCCGTACACCTTGACAGTTATTCTATGGGCCCCTGAGATCCACGCTGGTTTGTATAGCCAACACAGAGACATGAGGATCGAATAAGAATACGGCTAGCGATATGGTCACAGAAACAAAAATTTTTATTTATTTTTTTTAGTCATTTTTAGCAGACGCTCTTATCCAGAGCGACTTACAGTTAGTGAATACATATTTATTTTTAATACTGGCCCCCCGTGGGAATCGAACCCACAACCCTGGCGTTGCAAACACCATGCTCTATCAACTGAGCTACATCCCTGCTGGCCATTCCCTCCCCTACCCTGGACGACGCTGGGCCAATTGCTTGCATACATAGCCAGAGACACTCTATTCTTCTAGCATTCGCATGAGACAGTTGAGATTGACTGGAACTCCCATAGCACTTGTGTTTGGATATATAAAACCACCTCAAAGTATGTACTGTAACTGCAGAAATGATTTGACTGTTTTCTTTTTCTGCTTTCCGATTCCTCAGTGTGAATGACTGAGCTGGGAGGAATAATGGAGGATGGAGGAAGAGAGAGGAGGAGTCAGGAAGTAGACAGCTATTCCACATTTCCTACCAACCCACTTATACATTAAAGAAACCCCACCCCCTTAAGAAAAAAACTAAACGTTTTAGTGGCCCCTGTCTTGATGGTGGAGAGAAAAATGTATGCTGGGAAGTTCATTTCCTGCAATTCTACACATTTTGCCATGGGGCAGAGAGAAATTGTTAGCCATTTTACAGCTAATTTCCTGCAATTCTACCTATTTGCCATGAGGTGGAGAGAAATGTTTGCAGTTTTAAAGCTAATTACCTGCTATTCTACACATTTTGTAATGACTTATGCTTACAGTGCATTCGGAAAGTTTTCAGACCCCTTGACTTTTTCCACATTTTGTTACATTACAGCCTTATTCTAAAATGTATTAAATTGTTTTTCCCCCTCATCAATCTACACACAATACACCATAATGACAAAGCAAAAAAAGGTTTTTAGAAATGTTTGCAAAACATTTTTTACCCGGAAATATTACATTTACATAAGTATTGAGACCCTTTACTCAGTACTTTGTTGAAGCACCTTTGGCAGCGATTACAGACTCGAGTCTTCTTGGGTATGACGCTACAAGCTTGGCACACCTGTATTTGGGGAGTTTCTCCCATTCTTCTCTGCAGATCCTCTCAAGCTCTGTCAGGTTGGATGGGGAGCGTCGCTGCACAGCTATTTTCAGGTCTCTCCAGAGATGTTCGATCAGGTTCAAGTCCGGCCTCTGAATGGGCCACTCAAGGACATTCAGAGACTTGTCCCGAAGCCACTCCTGCATTGCGGTCCTCTGTAGCTCAGCTGGTAGAGCACGGCGCTTGTAGCGCCAAGGTAGTGGGTTCGATCCCCGGGACCACCCATACACAAAAATTTATGCACGCATGACTGTAAGTCGCTTTGGATAAAAGCGTCTGCTAAATGGCATATTTATTTATTTGTCTTGGCTGTGTGCTTAGGGTCATTGTCCTGTTGGAAGGTGAACCTTCGCCCCAGTCTGAGGTCCTGAGCGCTCTGGAGCAGGTTTTCATCAAGGATCTCTCTGTACTTTGCTCCGTTCATCTTTCCCTCGATCCTGACTAGTCTCCAAGTCCCTGCCGCTGAAAAACATCCCCACAGCATGATGCTGCAATCACCATGCTTCACCGTAGGGATGCTGACAGGTTTCCTCCAGACGTGACGCTTGGCATTCAGGCCAAAGAGTTCAATCTTGGTTTTATCAGACCAGAGAATCTTGTTTCTCATGGTCTGAGAGTCCTTTAGGTGCCTTTTGGTAAACTCCAAACAGGCTGTCATGTGCCTTTTACTGAGGAGTGGCTTCTGTCTGGCCACTCTACCATAAAGGCCTGATTGGTGGAGTGCTGCAGAGATAGTTGTCCTTCTGGAAGGTTCTCCCATCTCCCCAGAGGAACTCTGGAGCTCTGTCAGAGTGACCATCGGGTTCTTGGTCACCTCCCTGACCAAGGCCCTTCTCCCCCAATGGCTCAGTTTTTATTTTTTTATTTTGTTATTTCACCTTTATTTAACCAGGGAAGCCAGTTGAGAACAAGTTCTCATTTACAACTGCGACCTGGTCAAGATAAAGCAAAGCAGTGCGATAAAAACAACAACACAGAGTTACATATGGGGTAAACAAAACATAAAGTCAAAAATACAAATAGAAAATATATATACAGTGTGTGCGAATGTAGTAAATTATGGAGGTAAGGCAATAAATCGGCCATAGTGCAAAATAGTTACAATTTCGTATTAACACTGGAATGATAGATGTGCAAAAGATGATGTGCAAATAGAGATACTGGGGTGCAAATTAGCTAAATAAATAACAATATGGGGATGAGGTAGTTGGATGGGCTAATTTCAGAATGGCTGTGTGCAGGTGCAGTGATCGGTAAGCTGCTCTGACAACTGACGCTTAAAGTTAGTGAGGGAGATAAGAGTCTCCAGCTTCAGAGATTTTTGCAGTTCGTTCCAGTCATTGACAGCAGAGAACTGGAAGGAATGGCGGCCAAAGGAGGTGTTGGCTTTGGGGATGACCAGTGAGATATACCTGCTGGAGTGCAGACTACGGGTGGGTGTTGCTATGGTGACCAGTGAGCTAAGATAAGACAGAGATTTGCCTAGCAGTGATTTATAGATGACCTGGAGCCAGTGGGTTTGGCAACGAATATGTAGTGAGGGCCAGCCAACAAGAGCGTACAGGTCACAATGGTGGGTAGTATATGGGGCTTTGGTGACAAAATGGATGGCACTGTGATAGACTACATCCAATTTGCTGAGTAGAGTGTTGGAGGCTATTTTGTAAATGACATCGCTGAAGTCAATGATCGGTAGGATAGTCAGTTTTACGAGGGCATGTTTGGCAGCATGAGTGAAGGAGGCTTTGTTGCAAAATAGGAAGCCGATTCTAGATCTAACTTTTGATTGGAGATGCTTAATGTGAGTCTGGAAGGAGAGTTTACAGTCTAACCAGACACCTAGGTATTTGTAGTTGTCCACATACTCTAGGTCAGACCCGCCGAGAGTAGTGATTCTAGTCGGGTGGGCGGGTGCAAGCAGTGTTCGGTTGAAGGGCATGCATTTAGTTTTACTAGTGTTTAAGAGCAGTTGGAGGCTACGGAAGGACTGTTGTATAGCGTTGAAGCTAATTTGGAGGTTTGTTAACACAGTGTCCAATGAAGGGCCAGATGTATACAAAATGGTGTCATCCGCATGGAGGTGGATCCGAGCGTCACCAGCAGCAAGAACGACATCATTGATATACGCAGAGAATAGAGTCGGCCCAATAATTGAACCCTGTGGCACCCCCATAGAGACTGCCAGAGGTCCAGACAACAGGCCCTCCGATTTGACACATTGAACTCTATCTGAGAAGTAGTTGGTGAACCAGGCGAGGCAGTCATTTGAGAAACCAAGGCTATTTAGTCTGCCAATAAGAATGCGGTGGTTGACAGAGTCAAAAGCCTTGGCCAGGTCGATGAAGACGGATGCGCAGTACTGTCTTTTATTGATCGCGGTTATAATATCGTTTAGGACCTTGAGCGTGGCTGAGGTGCACCCATGACCAGCTCGGAAACCGGATTGCATAGCGGAGAAGGTACGGTGGGATTCGAAATGGTCGGTGATCTGTTTGTTAACTTGGCTTTGAAAGGGCAGGATGGATATACAGTGGGGGAAAAAAAGTATTTAGTCAGCCACCAATTGTGCAAGTTCTCCCACTTAAAAAGATGAGAGAGGCCTGTAATTTTCATCATAGGTACACGTCAACTATGACAGACAAATTGAGGTAAAAAAATCCAGAAAATCACATTGTAGGATTTTTTATGAATTTATTTGCAAATTATGGTGGAAAATAAGTATTTGGTCACCTACAAACAAGCAAGATTTCTGGCTCTCACAGACCTGTAACTTCTTCTTTAAGAGGCTCCTCTGTCCTCCACTCGTTACCTGTATTAATGGCACCTGTTTGAACTTGTTATCAGTATAAAAGACACCTGTCCACAACCTCAAACAGTCACACTCCAAACTCCACTATGGCCAAGACCAAAGAGCTGTCAAAGGACACCAGAAACAAAATTGTAGACCTGCACCAGGCTGGGAAGACTGAATCTGCAATAGGTAAGCAGCTTGGTTTGAAGAAATCAACTGTGGGAGCAATTATTAGGAAATGGAAGACATACAAGACCACTGATAATCTCCCTCGATCTGGGGCTCCACGCAAGATCTCACCCTGTGGGGTCAAAATGATCACAAGAACGGTGAGCAAAAATCCCAGAACCACACGGGGGACCTAGTGAATGACCTGCAGAGAGCTGGGACCAAAGTAACAAAGCCTACCATCAGTAACACACTACGCCGCCAGGGACTCAAATCCTGCAGTGCCAGACGTGTCCCCCTGCTTAAGCCAGTACATGTTCAGGCCCGTCTGAAGTTTGCTAGAGTGCATTTGGATGATCCAGAAGAGGATTGGGAGAATGTCATATGGTCAGATGAAACCAAAATAGAACTTTTTGGTAAAAACTCAACTCGTCGTGTTTGGAGGACAAAGAATGCTGAGTTGCATCCAAAGAATACCATACCTACTGTGAAGCATGGGGGTGGAAACATCATGCTTTGGGGCTGTTTTTCTGCAAAGGGACCAGGACGACTGATCCGTGTAAAGGAAAGAATGAATGGGGCCATGTATCGTGAGATTTTGAGTGAAAACCTCCTTCCATCAGCAAGGGCATTGAAGATGAAACGTGGCTGGGTCTCTCAGCATGACAATGATCGCAAACACACCGCCCGGGCAACGAAGGAGTGGCTTCGTAAGAAGCATTTCAAGGTCCTGGAGTGGCCTAGCCAGTCTCCAGATCTCAACCCCATAGAAAATCTTTGGAGGGAGTTGAAAGTCCATGTTGCCCAGCGACAGCCCCAAAACATCACTGCTCTAGAGGAGATCTGCATGGAGGAATGGGCCAAAATACCAGCAACAGTGTGTGAAAACCTTGTGAAGACTTACAGAAAACGTTTGACCTGTGTCATTGCCAACAAAGGGTATATAACAAAGTATTGAGAAACTTTTGTTATTGACCAAATACTTATTTTCCACCATAATTTGCAAATAAATTCATAAAAAATCCTACAATGTGATTTTCTGGATTTTTTTTTCTTATTTTGTCTGTCATAGTTGACGTGTACCTATGATGGAAATTACAGGCCTCTCTCATCTTTTTAAGTGGGAGAACTTGCACAATTGGTGGCTGACTAAATACTTTTTCCCCCACTGTAGGTCTGTAACAGTTTGGATCTAGAGTGTCACCCCCTTTGAAGAGGGGGGATGACCGCGGCAGCTTTCCAATCTCTGGGGATTTCAGACGTTACGAAAGAGAGGTTGAATAGGCTAGTAATAGGGGTTGCGACAATTTCGGCGGCTAATTTTAGAAAGAAAGGGTCCAGATGGTCTAGCCCAGCTGATTTGTAGGTGTCCAGATTTTTCAGCTCTTTCAGAACATCAGCTGTCTGTATTTGTGTAAAGGAGAAGCGGGGGGGCATGGGCAAGTTGCAGCGGAGGGTGCATGGCTGGTGGCCGGGGTTGGGGTAGCCAGGTGGAAAGCATAGCCAGCCGTAGCAAAATGCTTGTTGAAATTCTCGATTATTGTAGATTTATCGGTGGTGACAGTGTTTCCTAGCCTCCATGGACTTTACAGTGTCCCAAAACGTTTTGTAGTTAGTGCTACAGGATGCACATTTCTGTATGAAAAAGCTAGCATTTGCTTTCCTAACTGATTGTGTATATTGGTTCCTAACTGATTGTGTATATTGGTTCCTAACTTCCCTGAAAAGTTGCATATCGCGGGGGCTGTTTGATGCTAATGCAGTACGCCACAGGATGTTTTTGTGCTGGTCAAGGGCAGTCAAGTCTGAGGAGAATCAGGGGCTATATCTGTTCTTAGTTCTGAAGTTTTTGAATGGGGCATGCTTATTTAAGATTGAGAGGAAAGCATTTTTAAAGAACAACCAGGCATCCTCTACTGACGGAATGAGGTCAATATCCATCCAGGATACCCGGGCCAGCTCAATTAGAAAGGCCTGCTCGCTAAAGTGTTTTAGGGAGCGTTTGACAGTGATGAGGGGTGGTCGTTTGACCGCGGACCCATTACGGACGCAGGCAATAAGGCAGTGATCGCTGAGATCCTGGTTGAAGACAGCGTAGGTGTATTTAGAGGGTAAATTTGTCAGGATGATATCTATGAGGGTTTGGCCGGGCGGCCAGCTCTAGGAAGAGGCTTGGTGGTTCAAAACTTCTTCCATTTAAGAATGATGGAGGCCACTGTGCTCTTGGGGACCTTCAATGCTGCAGAAATGTTTTGGTACCCTTCCCCAGATCTGTGCCTCGACACAATCCTGTCTCGGAGCTCTACGAACAATTCCTTCGACCTTATAGCTTGGTTTTTGCTCTGACATGCACTGTCAACCGTGGGACCTAATATAGACAGGTGTGTGCCTTTCCAAATCATGTCCAATCAATTGAATTTCCCAAAGGTGGACTCCAATCAAGTTGTAGAAACATCTCAAGGATGATCAATGGAAACAGGATGCACCTGAGCTTAATTTCGAATCTCATAGCAAAGACATTTAAAAAAAAAAACTGTTTTTGCTTTGTCATTATGGGGTATTGTGTGAGGAAAGAAATGTAATTTAATCCATTTTAGAATAAGGCTGTAACGTAACAAAATGTGGAAAAAGTCAAGGGGTCTGGATACTTTCTGAATGCACTGTATGTGATATCTGAGTGAGAATGAACTACCAAAATCAATGGGGGCCCCTTGGAGGTCAGGGCCCCTGGGCATGTGCCCTGCGTGCCCGGTCGATATTCACACATGATTACTACAAGTTTAGATAGCTGGCTAGACTAACTACTAATCTAAAAATGTTTAGCTGACGTGGGCTAATTGAGTGACTGTCGATGACTGACATAACAAGATAAATACTGCTGATGCACAAACACATTTCGAAATTGCACCTGGTGTATTCTACAATTCTTACTTTCAATAGTAAGATGATAAATTATCTATTTATTTGAATCTTTTTTGAGCTTTCATTCTTTAACAAACCTTTTAATAATTTTCATTTTTCTTATTTCCTTTTTTAAATTAAAGGCATGCAAAGGTAATGTTTAGGTGGTGATGTAGGCCTAGACTAGATCATTGTTTCTCTTATATGGAATATTTTTACTTTGAGTGTCGACACACAGATGTTTTACCTAATGACCGATAACTGAAGCTCTGCAGACTGCAGCAAGTCTGAAAACTCGGCGAGTACAGTAAATAAAGGCAAAGATGGTGGTATTCTTCTCTGATAAAGCTGAACTCAACAGAAATCTGAGTCAGTCTGAATCGCACCACCAAAGTAATACAGCAGAGTGCAGTAGAGACGTAGAATTGGTGTATCC
Organism: Coregonus clupeaformis; assembly: GCF_020615455.1. Taxonomy (NCBI): domain Eukaryota; kingdom Metazoa; phylum Chordata; class Actinopteri; order Salmoniformes; family Salmonidae; genus Coregonus; species Coregonus clupeaformis. The sequence continues at coordinate 478,178 of NW_025533609.1, read as the reverse complement.
AGACAGCAACAATCAACAACGACTGTTCCCCCAGGAATCATAATCAACTGTCGATAGTATCCTCTTCTCTGTCAGGATGGCAGACCCCAACACTAAACAGATGCTACAGAAAAGGTAATATTTGTACTAATTTAGCCACAAGGTTATATTAATATGCACATTTTCTGGAACAATGTAGCTAGCCAACCAACTAAGATGTCAATGTATTTTTCTGGCTGGCAATGCTTGCTAGCAAAGAAGCAACACCCGGTAATGTTGTTAGCTATTCAGCTAGCTAGCTAGCCAGTGCCATGCCTCAGTAATATCAAAGACGATAGAACATCTCCGGTAATATTCAGTTGTGTGCTTTAACAGAGATAGATACGTCTCTGGCCTTAAGTGACGTGTTGTTAGTTTGTTGCTTAGCAAACATAATGAATGTATCGTATCTTTTAATAGCTAACATCTGACGGTCAGCTGGGGCCTCGTTTATAAACCGTTCGTACATACAAAATATACCCCAAAAGTTGAATGCGCCAGTTTTTCATACAAAAGTTGGCATTTATAAAAATTGAACTTGACGTGAGAATGTGCTCGCCTCACCGCAAACCTTAGACCATGCTGTATGCACATCTGCTAGTGGTTGAAATATTGTATTACAAACTGGCAAATACATATTTTGATGAAAAGCTTAAGTCACAAAAAACAGAAAACATATTAACAAGAATGCAGCCATTTGCCGTTAGTGATAAGAGTGTTTCTTTTTAGAATCTAAAATAGACAGGAATCTTATAATTACACAAAGGAATATTTTTCCTATTTATTTTATTTTCACAACCATAGAGTACCACAGTATGAGTCATAATACCCATAAAACCTAGCAGTCAAACAGGGAAATGGTTCCAATTGTTTTTCCACCATTCATTTTTCCCATAGGGGATTTTAGAAATACTTCAAGTAAGGGCTGTGTTTCGTGTAGGCTTACCCTGGCATGACGTTTTTATAACCGTGTAAATCTCTCTAGGACAAGGTGACTTTTATCAATATATTCGCCCCGTATTTACCCCCCAAAAATGAAATACTAATTAGCTGCTAATGCGGCTATCATAAAGAACTACAAATGCCATGATGGCCTGGTCCAGACTGCCGAACCAAGGCAAAGGTAAGAATCTCAAGAAATGTTAGCTAAATGTAGTAATGAATAAATTGGCAAAATGTATTTAAATGGACAATTCTGTGAACTGTCTTGTGCACGTTTTAAATTGACACAATACCTGTTAGCAAAGGTGTCGGCTAGAGATGATGTGCAGGAGCTTGCAGGGATTTGTAGTTTTGCATGATGTCTACTTTGATGCTAATTAGCATTTTCAAATCTGAGAGTAAATAGAGCCAAATATATTGATACAAGTCACCTTGTCCAAGAGAGATTTACATGGTTATCAAAACGTCACACCAGGGTAAGCCTACACGATACACAGCCCTTATTTGAAGTGTTTCTAAAATCCCCTATGGGAAAAATGTAATGGTGGAAAAATGATTGGAACCATTTCCCTGTTTGACTGCTAGGTTTTATGACACCTCCACTGTGGGGCTCTATTGCTAAATATATTGCTCACCTTTGAATGGAGGGCGTTTTCCAGGCAGAGTTTTAATGCTCGTTTACGTGCACAGAGTTTTACGACAGGTCTGATTTTATAACGGGAAACATGCGTATGTATCGCTTTCGCCAAGTTTATAAATCTCAATATCTTCAGAAATGGCACAAGCAGAAATGTTGTGTTAAATTAATGCAACGGTTATAAATGAGGCCCCTGATGATCAAGTGGTTATGTTAGCTAGCTAGCTAAGTTAGCCGGCTGCTAGCCATTGCGGTTTTGCTAGCTACAGTAACGTTAGCTCATCAAATAAGAAGGCTAAATCATTGCCATCTTGGAGATAAGTCTGACTAATGTTGCCATGACTTTGCCTGGCTACCCAAACTCCTTGCTCATTGCTACGCCACGCCCACGGACGTTAGTTTCTCTCCGCAATGGTCGAGTTTGTTTTGCATGGCCTGGTGCCACAGCTGGGTAGATTTGGTCATTTTGGACCATTCCATTGGTCCTTAAGTGAAATCTCCACCCACTCGGGGCACCGGGTCATGCAAAACTAACCTCACCATTGATTCTGGATCTGAGTACCTCCCTGACGAATTCTAGAATGGAAATCCACTCTAGACGTCTGATTGGTCCCAGAAAACCGATGGGATTTCTGGGACCCATCGCAGAACACGTGGGTAAAGCGGCGTTTTGGAAAAAAATCCTCATTGGCTTTGATACTCCCAATTGGTTAGAGATGATCCAATCGCTGATTACTTTTTGTACACATCCCCTCATATTGACGTCACCACAAACGACTTTAAATTATGGCAGACGATAGAGCAGCGGGAAATAATTCAGTTTGAGTCGTCAGGCAAGCCATGACTAGCTACCATCACAATTTCATGTATTTTCTGCCAACTCTTGCAGTGCCAACATTGCTGCTGGAGCAGTTGTGTGTGTAGAAAGTGAAATAAGAGGAGATGTGACCATCGGTAAGACTTTAGTCACACTCTATACTGTTTTATCCATTTTCCTCCAAATCAGAATAAGCACGCTCCCTGTGCTGTGTCGCATTATAGATGCGTATCAACCGTCTATTCCTTCCGGCAGGTCCAAGAACAGTGGTCCACCCCAAAGCACGTATTATAGCTGAGGCAGGCCCTATAATCATTGGAGAAGGTAACCTGATCGAGGAACAGGCCCTGATCATTAACAGGTAGGTCACAACTGCAGTTAGCTGTGTATCCATACGTCCAAGTCAGTTTTAACACGCTCTTTTTATTCCTCTACATTTTGCCTCTGATCTTTTAGTTATCCAGAAAATATTATGCCTGACACTGAAGGGGTTGAACCCAAGACCATGACGATTGGAATCAACAATGTGTTTGAAGTCGGTTGTGGTATCCTTCTACTGCGCGTGATCACAATGACCGGTTGTTGTGGACCATTTGCTCAAGGAAACTAGTGTGATGTTATTGCTTTTTTTTAAATGAGGGACATCTCCTAAAGGCTAGTTTAACTAATGTCTATACAAGAGGAAAAATAACAAAGTATTGTAATGACATGTTGATTTTGTGTTATCTCCCAATGATTTTTGGAGCAGTTGAAGAAAATGTCTGACACTCATCACCTTTAACCTTTAACCTTCAACCAGCTTCTCTTGTTTAACCCTCAACCAACTTCTCATGTTTAACCCTCAACCAATTTCTTAAGTCTCTCAAGCATTGAAAATTGGGGACAACAATGTAATCGAGTCAAAAGGTATGATACTGTATGTGACGGCAAAAATATGCTTATAAAACGCCTGGTGCCCATACGTAAGCCACTAATGATGCACCCTCCTGCTGTTATTTGGAAGCCATTTTGAATGCAGTCTGTATGATGACGAAACACCCCTCGCTCTCTGTCCCAGCGGACCTAGGGAAGAACGTCATTCTCACCAGTGGCTGTATCGTCGGCGCTTGTTGCCAGGTGAACACGTGCGAGGTCATTCCCGAGAACACAGTCATCTACGGGTCCAACTGCATGAGGCGTGTGCAGACAGAAAGGCCTCAGGTTTGTCCCTGCCATTAATTCCACCTAGCTCCTCAGTAAGGAATATACTAGACAAATGATGTTTGAGTCATTTATCCAGGGTGGCTTACAGGAGCAGTTAGGGTTAAGTGACAAGTGACGTTTTTTTTTTCACCTAGTCGGCTCGGTTATTCAAACCAGCGGCCTTTCGGTTACTGGCCCGTCGCTCTTACCCGCTAGGCTACCTGCTTACCCCATGTGCCAGTGTCCATACTATAATACCACTGAGAATGCTAGCCCAATACATCACGTTATTCTTAATGGTATGCCAGCGTGGTACAGAAACCTATAGTATTAGGTGACTGTGGTAAAGGACACCAACAAAATATTTGTATTCTCCGTCCAATGCTAGTGGTTGCATTAATATTGTCATCAGGGGATAGCTAATCCATTTTATGATTAAAATGCTTAGGATTTATTTTGTCTTCTAATATTGTAATCTCTGACAGCTGATTTTAAAATGTTGTAATTTGTTCTAACAAAAATGTATCTTCCAGCCTCAGACGCTCCAGCTAGATTTCCTCATGAAGATCCTGCCCAACTACCATCACATGAAGAAGACTGCCAAAGGAACCTCCACCCCTGTCAGAAACTAACCTCTGACTAACCGAAGATCAGCATTCCCTGACGCTCACCAGACCTTAACAATGAAAGGTGTAGAGACTGAACTTGTCCTACACCAGTTGTCCTACACCTGTTGTCCTACACCAGTGGTCCTACACCAGTGGTCCTATACCAGTGGTCCTATACCAGTGGTCCTACACCAGTGGTCCTACACCTGTTGTCCTACACCAGTGGTCCTATACCAGTGGTCCTATACCAGTGGTACTAGACCAGTTGTCCTAGACCGCATAAGAAGTAGTTTCTCTCCTCTGAGGCATGAGAGCACATTTCTAGCTTTTCTCACTTCCCAATCATAAGAGAGAGCCCATATTCAGCACTCCATTGGGTCATTAGCTAAACCAATAGTAAAACAGTTCCTGGTTTTCTTTCATATTCGTCTATTATCTTGCTCTTTTTTTATTGTAGATTATTATTTTTTTTGTCTGTTCAAATGTCATATGTTGTTTTTCTGTCTTAAATTGAGCAGATTCTGTTTTTATGTTAATATATAAAGGATATTTTTCAGCTTTGGTTGTTGTGAAATATAAAGCAATTCAAAAGAAACAATGAAGATGGATTCATTCTTGTGTGGTTGTTCACAGACTAGTATAGGCCCTGAATGTATGTAGTTGTATGTAAACAAAGTATAAAGCTGGTGTTGATTGCTTTTTCTAAGCTGTAGGGAAAGCGTATTGCGCCACATAACGCTCCGTTTAGATTAGACGGACGGTAGGCTCAGTAGTCCATGGAAGATTTGCTTGACGTTTTTTTGACGCTATTTGTGTGATTTCCACAAGGAGGTGCCAGTGAGGGATTTATCGCCTATTGTAGCTTACCCTCCACCCATATCAGTCACAGATACATTAAACACATACTGGTCATGAGACTAGCCACGGGTTGATCTTATTCGTTTAGTGGACTGTTTTTTTTAAGAAGTCAAGAAAGCATTTTCTGATATCTAAACAGGATAGTCTGATTGTCTTTCATCTGATGGGGGGGGTGTTGCCATATATAAACTAATTTAACACGATTCAAATACAATTATACTACCTCCTTTAAAAGTAGGAATACAAATCCCAGAACATGATATCAAGCTCAAATTATACTACTAATCTGTACATATTCAATATTCATTGCAAATTCATGCATGGGTCATTCTACGAATAGAGTGGCTTTCGGGTAGAGTAATTTTGTGAAAAATAGCTATTTATTTGACCTAATTTTAACATTCTGTCATAAAGAGCACATGTTCAACTTCATAACTATTATCTCAAGAAGTTAAATTAAGAAAGATTACTATAAAAGTGACAGGGTTGATGATTTAATCTTAAATCAGCCATAACACCCCTTGTGACAGGGAGCTTGTTGTGTGCAACAGGGAGGGGAAATTGAATGCAAGCTTAACAACAATATTTGAACTTTACAGGGTTGACTTTAAACCTGAGGGACAAATGTAAATTCATCACTCATCACATTAAATAAATAACAATCTTCAGAAATTCCTTTCTCAAAGCAACAAAATAACTAGGGCTTTACAGCAATGGTGACATTTTGGGAGTTAAGTGGGTTAAAATCTTCCTAGATGTTGGACAAACATGGCGTGGGACATTCAGAGAAAACAAGTAATTTATTTGAATAAAAACACACTATTGGATTTGAGTTTACTTTAGTTAAAGTGCAGATGTATGTGATTCAACTGTTAAATTGAGTGTTTTATCAAAATGTACACACATAATGTCCGGGGGACATGAAAGGCACTCTATTCGTGGAATGACCCAAATACTCAACAAGACTATATTACACAGTCTTTGTTTGGACCAAAGAAACTAGGAGTGGCCGACACTTTGCCGAAGGCGTTAATCTTCTAAGGCAGCGTGACATGGTGCTTCCTATCAGGGGTTGTCAGAGAGGAGCCGCGCGCTACAGGCCAGCACAGTGGGAGCTCTAGATATACAGCTGGTACGCTGTGGTGGGCAGGGGTGTGGCAGCTATCCCTACTCTCACTACGGAGCAGGGTGGAACAATGGCTGCCCAAAGGCTGTTCGTTAGAGCCCCCTGCGTGGTGTTCCGAGGCTGTTCCATAGAGCCCCCTGTGTGGTGTTCCGAGGCTGTTCCATAGAGCCCCCTGCGTGGTGTTCCGAGGCGGTTCCATAGAGCCCCCTGTGTGGTGTTCCGAGGCTGTTCCATAGAGCCCCCTGTGTGGTGTTCCGAGGCTGTTCCTTAGAGCCCCCTGCGTGGTGTTCCGAGGCTGTTCCATAGAGCACCCTGTGTGGTGTTCCGAGGCTGTTCCATAGAGCCCCCTGTGTGGTGTTCCATCTGCACCACAGACAACCCTCTCCCGTGTGTGTGTGTGTGTGTGTGTGTGGGTGGGTGGGTGGGTGTGTGTGTGTGTGTGGGTGGGTGTGTGTGTGGGTGGGTGGGTGGGTGTGTGGGTGTGTGTGTGGGTGTGTGTGTGTGTGTGTGTGGTGGGTGGGTGTGTGTGTGTGTGGGTGGGTGGGTGGGTGTGTGTGTGTGGGTGTGGGTGTGTGTGTGTGTGTGTGTGTGTGGGTGTGTGAGGGGAGCTTTTTAATGTATTTTTTTTATCTACTTCCCTACCAGGCACAGACGTCATTTCAACGTCTAATTTACATTTATATTTGGTTGTTGTCAACTAACGTGAATTCAAAGTGAAATCAACAAGACATGTCACCATGTCATTGGATTTAGGTTCAAACTTAGGTGAAAAAAAGACGTAATTCCCTGACGTTGACGACTTTCAGCAAATACAATCATATTGTTGAAATGACGTGGAAACAACGTTGATTCAACCTGTTTTTGCCCAGTGGGTCCTTTGGATATGTAGACAAAAGAGAATGGAGTGTGTGTAGTAACCTGTCATTGTTGTGAAGACAGCACAGGCGAAAAGCCAGTTTTTCTAAATAAATTAAACTATTCACAAACTAGGACACACTTCAAACTCTTATTTGAGGAAATAACTCAAAGCTATGTATCTGTTGCATCTCCAAAGTGATTCAAGCAACAGATACAGTCGAACGAGGTAAAATGTTTTGTTATGTTAAACACAGATTAATCCAAGTCCTGGTCTGAAAAGCAGTCAATGGAGAATCAATGAAAACGATTTGAAAAAAGTCCAGAACTAAGCTTAATCTGTGTCCGGGAAACCGCCCCAAAATGCATAACATCAACAGAGAGATCCATAGAGAGCCCACACACATTTATCCTATGGAGAATGTTTTGTTGTACTCTACATGGGCACCGCAGTGCAGCAGCTCATGGTAGGGGGTACAGCTGGCGTCTCAAACTGCCAATCCTCATTGAATGAGCCCCAGATCAACCAGGGGGCTAATTATTTCACAGGTGGGGTGGAGTGCAGCAGGGGCTTTCCATCCCTCTCCCTTTGGTTTATTTTGGGGCTTGCCCTCTCCGCAGCGCCAATCAGTTACTTTAATTTGACAAGGGGGACAGATGTCCGGCTCATTTGTACGGATGTGTGGAGTGACAAGGACTGCGTGTGTGTGTGCATCTGTGGCTTTTCTAATCTGTGGACGGGTTTTTCTGAAGCTGGAGAGGCAGGGGGCATATGTTGATAGGGAGTCGAAGCAGGAATTCAGCAGGAAGTTGAAATGCAATTCTATATTTGGGAACTAGTTATTTATACTCCCCAAGCACATAGTCTTTTGTAGGAGAATAGTACAGCTGTCACGGGTGGAATTAAATCAGAATTATGTTCTTTTTGTGTCTGAGTGATTGTTTTTTCTTGAGTAATTGCATGGATTGGACATTTATCAACCATGAAAGAGTTCAGGTTTTATATCATGTTTCCATTTTGTGTGCAGAATTATGTTTGTTTTTCTGTGTGCCATAATTAAATCATAACACTGATATTTAGTCTACAAGAAACTATAAGATACATGCAGAAAGGCCCCGCAGAAAGGCCCCACAGCATGTTATCTTAAAGGCCCAGTGCAGTCAAAAACGTGATTTTCCTGTGTTTATATATATATATATATATATATATATCCGCACAATGAGGTTGGTATAATATGGTGCAATTGTGAAAATAATGATAATGCCCTTTTAGTGTTAGAGCTGTTTGAAAAGGTGCCTGAAATGTCAGCCTGTTTTGGTGGGATGGAGCTTTGGCCCGCCTGATGACGTCACCAGGCAGTATATTTGTTAATAGACCAATAAGAAAGAGAGTTCCAAACCTCTCTGCCAATATAACAGCAAGGTGTCAGTATTCCCCTCCCCCAACTCAGACCACTCCCAGACAGTCCTAGCAAAATTCTTGCTTGAGAAATTGCTCTTAGCTAAGAAGCTATTTTTGTTTCTTTTTGACCATTTTAACTGAAAAATAATCAAAATAAGTAAGGTACTTAATTGTTACTCAGAAATGATTTGATATTGATATTTTTTTTTAACAGCTGCATTGGACCTTTAAGCCACCGTAAATATTAGTACCTGAGAATCTGATTTAGGAGAACTTGCTCTAGAACTTTCTCTAGTTCTATATGTTAGGGAAGCCATGTAAACAACATAATTTCCCTTCCATTTTGAAAGCCAGCCTCTTTTACAAAATGTTTCACGATCTATCGGGGATGACGGCGTACACCAACCAACCAGCGTAGTAGCCAACCAAGAACATGATTTACAAAATAGAACCTCATCTATTTTCGTATTCAGTACACGGTTTGGACACACAAACTAGATACAGTTCAAGTCAAGTTGTTGTCGGTCATGTTGAAAAAAAGGCCACTATTAGTCCCGAGGAGATAAAGGCTTTCTGACAGCTGACCTTTGCATCCAGGTCTGCTTCCCTTTTGAAATGTGAAATGTGACCTATAGGGCACAGTGGCATCCATTGCATTTCAACAGGAATAATTAACTTCATCCCAACAGGGACTAAGACTACACTGGTTGTCATGTCCTCAGTCCTTGCCTTTAGATAAACAAGGGTTCCCATATACACGTATCTGGTCTTTTCTCTATTGGGACTATGGTTTTGCTGCAATCCTATTTTATTCAGCATTAATATTTCAGCATTGGTTTTTGCCTTCGAGACATTCGACATGCATATCAAATTGTTGAAGTTGTGTTTGACAAACACAATATCCACAACAGTGGTAATGCAACTGTTGATATAATCTGTTGATATTGAAAGAAAAATAGATTTCTCAAATCGGGGAAACTTTCCATAACACGAATCATAACACCAGTTGTCTCCATAAATGTCAATTTGAATTATAGTGACAACAGCTTTAGCCTTGAGGAGAAAGAAAACACGAATTTCAGAGAATGGAAAGTAAACAGCAACAGCAATTTCACCTGTGTTTATGTACTGTAGCTCCAATAAGTATCCTTAATCAAAATACCTTATCGTTTCTTGCGTACTTTTGTCTTTGTAATTTTAAATCAAGCGTTATCGGAGATCCCAGTTTATCAAGTCTGAGATAAAGTTGGCAAAAATATAGATGGCGCAACAGTATAATCAGACAAGCAGTTATATTCAGTCACAGACAGCTGGTTGTCAGACTAAGCAGACCTCAACAGCATTTTGTTTTACGTAAAGTCTAAGTCTTTGGTCATTTACATTCCTAAAGTCTAGCCTGGTGAATCCAGAATGAAAGCTACCTTCACTATTTTGGATTCACCAGGCTTAGTAAAGTCAGGCTTAGTAAAGTCAGGCTTAGTAAAGTCAGGCTTAGTAAAGTCAGGTTTAGTAAAGTCAGGTTTAGTAAAGTCAGGCTTGGTAAAGTCCCCAAAATGTGTGCAGCTTATTTATTTATTTTCGCTTTCAATGACTGTGATATGTGGTTGTCTTACGTACCTTAGTTGAATGCACTGACTGTTGGATAAGCGTCTCTGCTAAATTGCTATTTTTGGAGAGACATGGGGTTATGATGAGGGTTTTAGGTTTACTCTTAACCCAATGCACTTTCTTCACCAGCAAACAAAGGAGAAAGTATAACTTTACGAGTTAAACCCTTGGTCCTCCCTTTTGAATTGAATTCTCTCTCAATACATTTTAGGACTTCTCAAAAGCATTCCATAAGAGAACCTTATACTCCATTACACGTGTCAACAGAATGGAAGCCAAGCCTGAAGGACACACTTAACATGTTAAGAAGAGAACAGAGGACATCTTATCTACTCATTGACCCATGGCAGCTTATACCCACCCAAAAGCACAGCCCTTCCCCCTCTATTTGAACATAGATTTACTCTGCTAAACAATTGCAGGTATTCTTCTGATACATGTCAGGTGTGGGGTTGGAGACCCAGTCATGTTATTGTTTTCTGTTCTGTGCAACGTTTAATTCTTATAGCAGTGAGGTGGAGGACCTCTATGTTGTCCTTGAGGGTGAACTAAAGTTCTATCTCCCCTACACAGGGACGCAACCTACTTAATCAGCAGAACTCGGTCGCTGGCCTGCTACCCTGTCAGATATAAAACAGATGTTGGTTGAAAGGAGAAAGACGCAAACCAGAGAGTTTAAGAATAATGTGAGTCCGCCAACTCACTGTTAAAAAAAAAAAGTTGAATCCAAATGCATCCGTTGACAAACTTTATTGCCACAATGCACTTGACAAAACAGGGGCCACACCTTGGTAAAGCCTTGGAAAACAGACCTAGTGTTGTTCCCCCCCTGTGACTTTAAAGAACATGAAGGGATGGATACCTTTGGAAGAAGAACCAATCCCTCGAGAAGTGACCCCGTCCTCCAGCCTCCTACAGCCAATTAGAATGGGTCAATCTTTCCGCATATTGCTCATTAGTGATGTCAGAGGTAGATCAAGGGGCAGCCAAGCCTGCCAACCATATAGGAACCAGGAATGTGGAGAAACGCTAGTCAAAGGAATGGAATGGTTTGACTCTCAGCCCATTGAGACCCACTTACTCTACATCACTGTACACTGCCAAACGAACCATGGCCATTGGCTTTGATGGGATGTTTTCTTGGTTTTGTAGAGGTGACTACTGCAACAGTGTGTTGTTTTGGGAGAGGGGGAGCCTGACTGAGGCCACATGCTTAGGGATGGATTGAAATGTACAGAATGGTTACCTGGAGGAAAATGGGGGAGGGTCATGCTTTTTCAATTTCAGTCAAGGTATATATATATATATTTTTTTTTTAATCTAGTCCAGGCGAGGGTCATGTAATTTGTAATTGAGGAAATGTCAATATTTCTCAGTGTTTTATAATTAATTGCTTATTAGGCTATATATGGATGTGCCCGATGCCGACCCTCATCTCTGATTCTCCACTGGGCACACAATATCAAGCACGCCTATAGGCTATTTGTGTGGTCACAATCAAATTATCCATATCCTATAGGCTATAGGCTACGACGTGCATGCTGGGAGAAGCACAGAGCAAATTTATATTTCTAAGATAGCTGCTGGGATGGTGTAAATAAAACTAGGCTGCATTACACACTGCAATGGATATTCCAACCCTGAGCCCCCGGCCTGCTCTGCCCTTGCTGATCAAAACGTTTTCCTGTGCTGCCTAACCAATGGCTATGCTGTGTAGGCCTCCGGTGACAGTTCAGGAGGAGTCAAAGGCTTCTTCCGAAAATAATATTTGATTATGCCTAGTCCAAAAAATGCACGATCTTGCGCGCGGGCTAGAATATAGCCATGAGAGCTCAAAGATGCAATGGAGGACAACTTTGATCGTTTTTAATTAAATCAATTACAGTAGTAGCAAGCTATGTTTCCTGCCCATTATGTATTTATCAGAGTAGAGTCACTTACATTTTCGTGCAGAAACTTGAATCCTCAGCCGCCGCACAATCAATTGGAAATGGAGAACTCATGGTGTTGAAAGTAGGCATAATTCATTTCAACCGTCTTCATTTTAATCAGACTTTACTAACAACAAGAGGGCTTTGTGTCTGAGCCTATTTCTTCCTATTTAAGAAATAAGAGTTAGGCCTACCTGTTTGACAGACAGAATTAGGCTATAGGCTGCTATATCCATATATTTGTCGGACAATTCCTCCACCCACCATGCACTCTTTAAATGAACTCCTTTAAACCTATAACAGCGCTTTGGTCCGCGATGCTTAATGCTAGAAACAAGCTGTAAAATACCCGGGAAAGTCGTGACGCCGATCCATATGGGACTATCAGAGGCTGAGATACAATATTTTATAGCCGAGGAGACAATAAATAGACTTTGCTTGGGAAGTAATTTAATACTGTCACTGTCAACTGATTACGCTATTAACTTTCTGTACAATAGAAGATGTTTAAACCCAGACAGCTTTTAGGGAAACTCTTGTGACCTTCTCTTGTTGGGTTAAGCCCCGGAAGAATAGTAAAGAGCAGTTAAAGTTTAGATTTTTCGGCCTCCTCTGTCCGGGATGGAAAGGTAGACCTGACTTTTGAAAGTACCACGCTCAGATTCTGAATGACGTCTCAGATAAAATTATTTACAAACAGGGGACAGTTTCGTTGCAAACAAGACACCCTGATTTGGCATTCTCTGTTCATTCTTAGCTTGTAATTTGTGTGGTATTAAAAAAGATTCTGCCAAATGACGTAGAATTGCATGAATTGTTTATAAAAGGCACATTTTTTCTCTGACCTACAAATACGATGATAGATTAATGCAATGCTTTTACTATAAAGGATATCTTTCCACCCCTACTCTTGTCCACGGTGGTCTGCGAACCCACGACCTTCTGGCCCGTAGCCCTGTGCGCTATCAAAATTATTGCGTTGCCATGTAATGCTTACAGGACGAAGTGTGAAACAAAACATTGTTAAATATAGATTGCTCTCTCTCTCGCACGCTCTCTCTCTCTCTCTCTCTCGCTCTCTCTCTCTCTCTTGCTCAAGAAACTAAGAAATCAGAAACTGCAAGTATCATCATTGATTTTGAGGCGGTGTGGTGTTAAATCTTGCTGACGTGTCCCCCTGGTCTCCCGGACCAGCTCTTCAGAGGACATCTCTGCTGTCAGAGCAAAACACACAGCTCTGAGACCTGTCAAAAACAGCTGGGACATCTCCCTCCCTCCCTCCCGCCTCCCCTCTCCTCTCACCCCCTCCCCTCCCCTCTCACCCCTTCTCCTTCCACCACTCTTCTCTTCTCTTCTCCTCCCCCTTCCCAACCCCCCAGAGCCTGGGAGCAAGCTTTGATAAGGGTCTGGGTACACATCGGAAAGCAGAAGAACATTTACATTTTTATCTGCTTGAAGACCCTCCTCCCTCTTCCCCTCCTCTTCTCCTCCTCCTCCTCCTCCTCCTCTTCCTCCTCTTCGTCCTCCTCCTCCCCACCCTGAATAAAACACATCAAAAACATGCATCTCTTTTGCTGGATGTTTCTTTCTGGTTCATCTACAGTTGTACTACAATAAGACGGTATGAATATGTTACACAAAGATAAAACTGACAAAGACTTTGCAAAGACAAAGAATATCTTAAACAGTCTACACAGTGTACAAAACCCGAGATAGACTGACCAGGTGAAAGCTATGATCCCTTATTGATGTCACTTGTTTAATCCACTTCAATCAGTGTAGATGAAGGGGAGGAGACGCGTTAAAGAAGGATTTTTAAGGCTTGAGACAACTGAGACATGGATTGTGTATGTGTGCCATTCAGAGGGTGAATGGGCAAGACAAAAGATTCAAGTGCTTTTGAACGGGGTATGGTAGTAGGTGCCAGGCACACCGGTTTGTGTCAAGAACTGCAACGCTGCTGGATTTTTCACTCTCAACAGTTTCCCAGGTGTATCAAGAATGGTCCACCACTCAAAGGACATCTAACCAACTTCACACAACTGTGGGAAGCATTGGAGTCAACATGGGCCAGCATCCCTGTGGAACGCTTTCGACACCTTGTAGAGTCCATGACCCGATGAACTGAGGGCAAAAGGGCTGCAACTCAATATTAGGAAGGTGTTCTTAATGTTTTGTACACTCAGTGTATATAACTCGTCATCTCTGTTTTCACTCAAAAGGTACAGCACCATACTGTATGTGAAGCTGTTGTTACACACCATAAACATTTGTGACCGGCCGGCTTGATTCGGTCTTATGTAGCAACATTTGAAATTGTGTTTTTTACATTGGATAAAAGTAGAGACTCGGCACTAGAAAATGGTATATCATACACTACAGTTGAGGGACAATGGGAAAGTAATTCTGCTTTGAATGTTGATAAACTTGTAACCCCACTTTTGAGAAAATGGCCCTAGAATGTTTTGGTAAACCTACTGGAGAGCTCTTCTTTGTCTACACCCATTCAGCATCGTTCACACCCTCTTAAGCCTTAGCCCCACCCATCTCTTAAAGGATTCAACATGTGAGGCCATGTGCTAAACAGAGTGAGTACGGTAGTGGACTAAACAACCAAAGATTTCAAGACTAAAGGCTGGTTTATACTACGTCTATGGACATGTCTGTATACGGTTGTCACAGTGACATCATGAACATTCTATTGTTGTCCGACATCAAACTTGTCGTTGTCGTTATTAAAAAGTATAAACACAAAAACGACAGGCTGCATGACATCAGCAGCCTGGTGGTCCAAATGTGGTCCAAAATAGCATAACTGGTGTATTTTAACACCAATAAACCCATCCGTTTAAAGATCAATTTAGTATATGTCAATCTAGCAAACCAGGCAACTAAAAGCAACTTTCTAAACAATGTTTTGGTTTATTTCTAGCTTGTTAGCTAGCTAGCTAACGTTAAGTTAGCTGGCTAGCCAGTTCAAATAATGACCATATCATATAGCTCACAACGTCTTAACTGTAGCTAATTTGTATTAATTATCACTGGAAAATAAACTCACAACAAGATCATTATTTACAAGTTAATGGCGATCTAATTACAGAAAATAGCTTACCGTTGAGAGTGTGATGAAATAAAAGCAGGGCATTCTACCGGAGAATTTTAGAACTTGGACACTGTCTCGCTGGCATAACTTTATATCCTAATTTGACATTGCTGCAGGTCATGCTGTTCCTCACATTACCGCCTCTGGTAAACACACAGTATATAAAATCAAATCAAAGTTTATTTGTCACATGCACAGGATACAGAAGGTGTAAACGTTACAGTGTAATGGTTACTTGCATAGTGGAGTCTTTTGTTTAGACATGTAGCTAGCTAGCTAGCTAAAAAATGAACCATAATCCCAACCCATAATGTTACTACCCTACATGAATATACAGGTAGCTAAAGCTAACCAACTAGATAGGTTCAATGTTAGCTAGCTAACATTAGACTATAACTAGCAATGTAAATGGCTCTGAGATACGAATAATATAACTACACAGATCATACACGTAACGTTAGCTAGCGAGCCAGCCAGCCAGCCAGCCAGCCAGCTAACGTTAGCTAGCTAGCTAACAGTACGCTTTAACTTGCAATGGAAACAAATTTCTGACAAAATTAGAAATGTATCATATCTGAAAATGTAGCTAGCTAGACTCTCTTAGCCGTATACATGGATGAATGCTTCTCCCTCTTTGTCACGGATGCCATTATTGCCCTTAGTTTGAAGATGTAACAGGTGTTTTACACAACAGCCTTCTGGGTTCCCTTTTTGACTCCCTTCGCATTTGCAATCAAATTCTCTCCATCTCCTTAGCTATCATACCCTGCTTCCACCGGGCATTCCACTGATTTCAAAATTCGGTCCTCCAGAAAGTGAAGAGCCTTAGCAACACTTTTGTAGTTCTTCATGATATCTTTAAAAAATATATGCTTTAGTACATTGCTACATACTAAGCAGCTCATGTTATAGACAGAAGCGTTCTACATGGCAGACCAATCTGAGCTCATCTCTTGGCATGTCTAGCCCATCTATTATCTCAGCCAATCATGGCTAGCGGGAAGGTTCCTGTCTTTTTCCGTGGATAAACCAACTAGGCTCGTAATTTAATTTTTTTATTCGGATTTACAGATGGCAAACAAGTTTGCTATTAAGGCACATGAATGTTCACGTTCCAGAAAGCATTAGATTTTATTTGTTTATGTTTACGTTCAAATGCCTCTCCTGTGAAGTAGTGACGCGCCATATACGCCTAGTTTCCTGAAACTGGTCACATTTATGGTTAAACCATTGTCAAAGTCTCAACTGTCAAAGACTGTTAGACATTGAACACCTCCAGTTGAAGTCGGAAGTTTACATACACTTAAGTTGGAGTCATTAAAACTAGTTTTTCAACCACTCCACACATTTCTTGTTAACAAACTATAGTTTTGGCAAGTCGGTTAGGACATCTACTTTGTGCATGACACAAGTCATTTTTCCAACAATTGTTTACAGACATATTATTTCACTTATAATTCACTGTATCACAATTCCAGTGGGTCAGAAGTTTACATACACTAAGTTGACGGTGCCTTTAAACAGCTTGGAAAATTCCAGAAAATGATGTCATGGCTTTAGACGCTTCCGATAGGCTAATTTACAACATTTGAGTCAATTGGAGGTGTACCTGTGGATGTATTTCATGGCCTACCTTCAAACTCAGTGCCTCTTTGCTTGACATCATGGGAAAATCAAAATAAATCAGCCAAGACCTCAGACATTTTTTTGTAGACCTCCACGAGTCTGGTTCATCCTTGGGAGCAATTTCCAAATGCCTGAAATGCGTTCATCTGTACAGTCAATAGTACGCAAGTAAACACCATACCGCTCAGGAAGGAGACGCGTTCTGTCTCCTAGAGATGAATGTACTTTGGTGCGAAAAGTGCAAATCAATCCCAGAAGAACAGCAAAGGACCATGTGAAGATGCTGGAGGAAACAGGTACAAAATGATCTATATTCACAGTAAAACGAGTCCTATATCGACATAACCTGAAAGGCCGCTCAGCAAGGAAGAAGCCACTGCTCCAAAACCGCCATAAAAAAGCCAGACAACGGTTTGCAACTGCACATGGGGACAAAGATTGTACTTTTTGGAGAAATGTCCTCTGGCCTGATGAAACAAAAATAGAACTCTTTGCCCATAATGACCATCGTTATGTTTGGAGGAAAAGGGGGGATGCTTGCAAGCCGAAGAACACCATCCCAACCGTGAAGCACGGAGGTGGCAGCATCATGCTGTGGGGGTGCTTTGCTGCAGGAGGGCCTGGTGCACTTCACAAAATAGATGGCATCATGAGGAAGGAAAATACATTGAAGCAACATCTCAAGACATCAGTCAGGAAGTTAAAGCTTGGTCGCAAATGGGTCTTCCAAATGGACAATGACCCCAAGCATACTTCCAAAGTTGTGGCAAAATGGCTTAAGGACAACAAAGTCAAGGTATTGGAGTGGCCATCACAAAGCCCTGACCTCAATCCTATAGAACATGTGTGGGCAGAACTGAAAAAGCGTGTGTGAGCAAGAAGGCCTACAAACCTGATTCAATTACACCAGCTCTGTTAGGAGAAATGGGCCAAAATTCACCCAACTTATTGTGGGAAGCTTGTGGAAGGCTACCCGAAACGTTTGACCCAAGTTAAACAATTTAAAGGCAATGCTACCAAATACTAATTGAGTGTATGTAAACTTCTGACCCACTGGGAATGTGATGAAATAAATAAAAGCTGAAATAAATCATTCTCTCTACTATTATTCTGACATTTCACATTCTTAAAATAAAGTGGTGATCCTAACTGACCTAAGACAGGGACTGTTTACTAGGATTAAATGTCAGGAATTGTGAAAAACTGAGTTTAAATGTAGTTGGCTAAGGTGTAAACTTCCGACTTCAACTGTAATTTAGCATGGCAAACTACCGTTTTTTTTTTTTTACTACACTATAAGTTAATTAGAACATAAATATGTAGAAATTGTAACATTTTGAGTTCTAGAATGCCTAGCCCTATGGCTCTTTAAACTTCAATGCGTTAACACCGCTAAACGGTGTTACCAAATCTTCTAAATCTTCTAGCAGTCTTAGGTCATTGTAAATTGATGCTTCAATATCAGTGCCTCTCAGGGCTTCAGGGGGCTGACTAATAAGAACACAGGCACACATCAGGAAGCACAGACAAGGTGACAGGCTTCCAGGAGAGGCAGGAAGCACAGACATGGTGACAGGCTTCCAGTAGAGGCAGGAAGCACAGACAAGGTGACAGGCTTCCAGTAGAGGCAGGAAGCACAGACAAGGTGACAGGCTTCCAGTAGAGGCAGGAAGCACAGACAAGGTGACAGGCTTCCAGTAGAGACAGGAAGCACAGACAAGGTGACAGGCTTCCAGCAGAGGCAGGAAGCACAGACAAGGTGACAGGCTTCCAGTAGAGGCAGGAAGCACAGACAAGGTGACAGGCTTCCAGTAGAGGCAGGAAGCACAGACAAGGTGACAGGCTTCCAGTAGAGACAGGAAGCACAGACAAGGTGACAGGCTTCCAGTAGAGACAGGAAGCACAGACAAGGTGACAGGCTTCCAGTAGAGGCAGGAAGCACAGACAAGGTGACAGGCTTCCAGTAGAGACAGGAAGCACAGACAAGGTGACAGGCTTCCAGTAGAGGCAGGAAGCACAGACAGAGTGACAGGCTTCCAGTAGAGACAGGAAGCACAGACAAGGTGACAGGCTTCCAGTAGAGACAGGAAGCACAGACAAGGTGACAGGCTTCCAGCAGAGGCAGGAAGCACAGACAAGGTGACAGGCTTCCAGTAGAGGCAGGAAGCACAGACAAGGTGACAGGCTTCCAGGAGAGGCAGGAAGCACAGACAAGGTGACAGGCTTCCAGTAGAGGCAGGAAGCACAGACAGGTGACAGGCTTCCAGTAGAGACAGGAAGCACAGACAAGGTGACAGGCTTCCAGTAGAGGCAGGAAGCACAGACAAGGTGACAGGCTTCCAGGAGAGGCAGGAAGCACAGACAAGGTGACAGGCTTCCAGGAGAGGCAGGAAGCACAGACAAGGTGACAGGCTTCCAGTAGAGGCAGGAAGCACAGACAAGGTGACAGGCTTCCAGTAGAGACAGGAAGCACAGACAAGGTGACAGGCTTCCAGGAGAGGCAGGAAGCACAGACAAGGTGACATCTTGACTGAATGACACCAGTTATTCCTTCACACCACACCTTGGGTGAATACCCAGCCGGTGATGGTCATCATCACTCTGGACAAACAGAGACATGGATGATGTCTTGAGAGAACTATTTTGCCTGAAAGCACACATGTACTCAGGGGCTTTAAGTGATGGATGCAGCCATCGGAAAGCAAGGTCAAAGTTCTGAAAGGCCATGCGGGGGTTCATTTCATGCTATTTATGAAACCAAAGACAGTACAGTATGAAGATAGACAGAAACTGCTTCTCCAATAGAAATCCCCGATCACCCTTGTAGGTGATGTCATGGCGACGTTGGCTAGCTAAGCTCATACGTAGAAACACGTCATCGGGTCTAACGGTCGTCTCTCGCCGAACTGCGCATGTGAAGGCCGTCAAATCAAAGGCACTCCTTCGATATAAAGTTGGTTTTTTTGACAAAAATGAAAACGAGTGGTGCAGTGGTCTAAGGCACTGCATCGCAGTGCTAGCTGTGCCACTAGAGATCCTGGTTCGAATCCAGCCTCTGTCGTAGCCGGCCGCGACCGGGAGACCCATGGGGCAGCGCACAATTGGCCCAGCGTCGTCCAGGGAAGGGGAGGGAATGGCCGGCAGGGATGTAGCTCAGTTGGTAGAGCATGGCGTTTGCAACGCCAGAGTTGTGGGTTCGCTTCCCACGGGGGGCCAGTATGAAAAATAATGTATGCACTCACTAACTGTAAGTCGCTCTGGATAAGAGCTTCTGCTAAATGAGTAAAATGTAAAAAAAAAAAAAACACTTTCACGAGGTTGGAGTAATACCATGCAGCAATATCATTTTACTGAGTTACAGTTCATATGAGGAAATCAGTCAATTTAAATAAATTAATTAGGCCGTAATCTATGGATTTCACCTGACTGGGAATTCAGATATGTATCTTTTGGTAACAGATACCATTTTTAAAAATGGGCCTCAGGATCTCGTCATATTATTTGTTGTATTTGTCATATTTGTTGTATTTGTTGTATTTGCATTATATTTACATTTTAGTAAAGTCGCTCTTATCCAGAACTTACAGTTAGTGAATACATTATTATTTATATATTTTTTTCATACTGCCCCCGTGTTTTTCCAGGCTAGCATCTCAAACAACATGGCCAATAAACACTGACCAATAAACATTAGTGTGGGCGTGGTCTGGCACATAAACGCATATAAATCAGTCAATGATATTCGTAGTGTAACGACATGTTGCAAACACTGTCAAGACTCAACATATGCAAGAACAATGAGATCCACCACATGGTGGCCCTATGGCAGGCACATATCTCTTGATCTGTTTGACTCAGTCATGGAATTTGGCACACATGCTCAGCGATGTGAGTCTAGCTAACCTGTAGAGTGTGTTTCAGTTTGGCCTCAAGGTGGCGCTGTTGGACAGGGAAAATCCATTCATGCAAGCTCATTGGCTTATTATCGTATGAACTAGAGTCTTGATTTGTGATATTTGGCAAGCGTAGTAAGGAATGAAAAGTAGCTCATCCTGTGGCGATGTGTCCAATTTGTCCTGATGGTGGCACAGTGGGCCCACAGCTTGAACCCCGGCATTGCTGCTTCCAGCTTGAATTATTATTATACCTATTTCTGTTTGTTTTGGTGTCTTACTGTCTTTGGACTATTGTTCAAACCCCTAGTGCTTGTGTGTGTGTGTGTGTGTGTGTGTGTGTGTGTGTGTGTGTGTGTGTGTGTGTGTGTGTGTGTGTGTGTGTGTGTGGCATGAGTGTGTATGAGAGTTTGTTCTCATGTGTTTGCATTTTCTCCGAGTTTGCAAAACACAGTTAGTTAAACAATTGTGTGAATCTCGAGTTCCTACATGTATAATTGACAGAAGTCTATGATGATGTGCAATTCGAGTGGGTTAATGCTTAATCCTATTGCGATACATGTTATATGAGCTTGAAGCAGTTCACAACTTCAACTCGCAACACACTGACTGCACACTGAATAAAAGCGTCAAATTATATACAATAGCATGTAACAGGCCAAAGCAAATGTCAGCTAGGCTATCTTTACATATAGGCTTCTGTGCAATACAATACAATGAAATATCGTTGTGAACGTGTTATTGTTGTGTTTTTGTTAAAAGCACGTGAATAGCTTAGATGTCCCCTCGATTGGAAAACATGTTTGGCCACCTGAAACGCGCGTGAGAATCTAAAACGTTCGATAATCGTGTGTATTGCGCAGGAGGCTCAAATAAGTGTTTCTTTGTTGTATTCCCAGTATGACACCTTATAAAACATTCATAAGCTCGGAGAAACGGCGCATCACACTCCCTATCCCACGCCCCATCCCAGCCCCCCCTCCCTCTTTGAAGGAGATGGGAGAACTTTCCTCGTCAAGGTCTGCCTTGCCGTTGTGCAGTTAAATGAATAGTTATTTCATCTCACTCCTCCCGGCGCGCAGTGGTTCTGGAAAGATTTCCATAGGAATACTGAATTCTAATGAGGAATATATCGTCGTGTTAACGGGTTATCTAGAACTATATCCAGAACCATTTCAAGATTTATCAGTTTATCTGTCAGTTGACTTTTAACATTGACTTATTTGATTAATGCCGGGAAAGTAGGGAAAAGCTCGAGGTAGTTTACACAGGACAGCGGTCGGACACGGCTTGATCTCAGTTTTCTCCGGAGAAGGACAGAACAAAACTAAACGCGGTCCAAGATAAAGTGATAACTGTCTCAGAATGAATAACAATACAATTGAGAAGGAGAACGAATCGAATGAATTCACCAGTCATGAAGAGGAGGTATGACCATCTAATATCATTTTGGTTTGTCACGTTGTCTGACTAGCGCATCTTAATTCTAACATATATATATATATATATATATATATATATATATATATATATATATATATATATATATATACTTCTTCGATAAGTAAGAACATTCAAATAGTTGATTCACAGGTGATGCATGTTTAAACCTATTAGTTTATGACGGTCATAATGTGTCTAGAACTGTTCAATTGTGGTTATTCTCAATGACCGAAGACAATGAGATATTCATACTGGTGATAATCATCTCTTAACTTTTGACTACAAATTAAAACTCTGCTGAAGTAGTTTTGAAGAAAAAGTCCAACATCATGTTGTTGATGAATATGTGAGATAGATTGAGTAATGTAGGATTTCCTTGATAGGAACATTTTTGTGTAGGAGTATGCATGTTCATTCTAACTAAGCTGAATGGCCGTCAGCTGATCTTCAGTTCATCTTCAAACACTGCTTTTGCAACATGCAGGCAATATGCCTTCATACTGCATTAGCACAGGAAAAGAACCGAGAACAATGTTTCAGTAAAGAAAAAACGTTATATCGCTGAATGTTATTGTCTCTGGTATCCATAATCTGAACACTAATGTAGGCTGGTAAAGTAATATCTCACTAATTTGACAGTTGTTTTCTTCTCTCTAAAAATAATAAGAGCTCCGTTGAGCAATATTGTATCAAATGTCCTAATATCTCTTGCTATGTAAATATGTTTTGTAGTGGTATAATTTTCATGGAGTCATTTATTTTGGCAGTGAAATGAACACTTTCTAGGTGACAGATGTGTTATTGCAATATGCTGCAGTCTACCCAGCCAAGTGATGTAAGAAACGTATATCAGATTAAATGTGTTATTTATCATGAAATAATTGAATTACAGCCTAAGTATTAGTCACACATGTCTGAATAGGCAAACAGTCCATCTTGACCTGACCTTATATTTAGACCTTATTTAGACTACTATGGATGCAATCCGGTTTGCATCACACAGATATCGGAGGAGAGAGTCATAGAGAAAAGTATTATGTTCCTTGTGTGTCTCTCTCTCTTTGGTTTACTGCAATTTTCCAGTAAAGTTTTCCAGTAAAGTCCCGAAGGTAAGTGTGCTATAATAAACCTTTCATACCTACAGCACATCATGACACTTGACAAACATTGGTCCTATTTTTCAACATAAATTGAACGGCTTAGTTCAAGTCAATCTGAGCAAACGTTACGAGTGTTCTCTAACAGACTAATCTGAAGACTTCTTACATTTTAGTCATTTAGCAGACGCTCTTCTCCAGAACGACTTACATGAGCAACTAGGGTTAAGTGCCTTGCTCAAGGGCACATCGACAGATTTTTTACCTAGACGGCTCGGGGATTAGAACCAGCGACCTTTCGGTTACTGGCACAACGCTCTTAACCATTAAGCTACCTGCCACCCCGTCTCACGTCAACGCTCACAGCAGCACCTAAAGACTCATATCACTCTAAATGAACCCATCACCCAAGTATTTTAACTTTGCGTCCTCTGTAAGAAATGGTATTTGTTTGGTTGTGGAAACAAATTCATGTAGTTGCTCTCATGAAAGTTTCTAACAAAAAGTACGATAGTGGATCATTATTCCAGCTGAGGCCTCCTTCTACTTGTACAATATAAAGCAAAGCTTGGAGTCGAGAGATTATACAGACTACATTAAAGAGCACAGGAGATTCTAATGAACTTGGCCATGGAGAAATCTGGAAGCTTTCCAGACCACACAAAGCCTAATATTTACTCAGGTATATTGACTTGGAAGTTAGACAGTGACACTTTGTCTTTAATGAGATGAAATATGTCCAAATATTTGTAAGGGGTTCGTTACTCATTTGAAGTACACATTGTACAACCCAGCACACATGCACACACATGCACACACACACACTCACACACAGATACTAGAATTGAGCGATTTGATTAGTGCTTTTTGAGGTCGGTTTGGTTTCAGTTAGATTATTACAAAATAATCACAGTTTTCGATTTCGGTTGTGATTAGCAAATGCACTATGTGGGTTGAATGCTGTAACAACAAGAATAAAACATATTAATAAAAGTCCCATGATGGTAGTGACTGTGTCACGATCGTATACGGAAGAGACGGACCAAGGCGCAGCGTGATAAGCGTACATATTTATTCGTACTTAACACACGAACCAAAACAACAAACAAACGATACGTGAAGTCCTAGGTTACCAAAACAAACCTTAACGGAACAAGATCCCACACCGACTAGTGCCAAACAGGCTGCCTAAGTATGGTCCCCAATCAGAGACAACGAGATACAGCTGCCTCTGATTGGGAACCACCCTGGCCAACATAGATCCACACGATCTAGAAACTAACATAGAAAATATAACATAGAAACTCCACACCCTGGCTCAACATTTAGGAGTCCCCAGAGCCAGGGCGTGACAGACTGTCACAGACTGGACAATTAGGCACGCAATGGATTATGGTCATTGTAGTTAATGACCACGTTTTCTGCGCTAAACTATGTAGAATATTGGCCTGTTGGAAACTACAACTCCCGACTACATCGCACAGTTCGGGCTTGATCTGATTTAGCTCTAGAGAAACTGCGCAATGTTGTGCATTGTGATCACAGAAAATATCTAACGAAATGGATTTCAAATAACTGAACCGATGTCGGTCAATTCATGGTTTAAAAAACAAAAACGACTCAACATTTATGTTAATCGCCCAGCACTAACAGATACCCACATAAGGCCACACACTCAAACACAGATAAACTAACAGAGACACAAACACCCAGACACCCACACCAAACACACACGCATGCACACACATACACACACACACATACACACACACACACACACACACACACTAAGCGTTTGCATAATTTCAAAGAAATGTACCCTCAAGTGTGGATGACTTGCAACTTTTCTTGCTTGTTCACTAACATCTAAATAAGTACCCACTGGGCACAGACGTCAATTCAACATCTATTCCACATTGGTTTATCGTAATTTCATTGAAATGACGTGGAAACAACGTTGATTCAACCAGTGTGTGCCCAGTGGATAGACACCACTGCTTATTGATCGGTATATGTAGGTATGAGCACTGTAAATCCTAGACTGACACATTGCGTTTGGAAATTGCTCAAATACTGATCATGTTCAGTTTCACGTTATGAAATTAAATCTGCGATGTTCTTAATAATAATAATAATATGCCATTTAGCAGACGCTTTTATCCAAAGCAACTTACAGTCACGCGTGCATACATTTTTGTGTATGGGTGGTCCCGGGGATCGAACCCACTACCTTGGCGTTACAAGCGCCGTGCTCTACCAGCTGAGCTACAGAGGACCACTTAATAGAGATCTGATTCTATTTATTAGGTATATCCATTTGCTGCTGCCAAGGCATCACCTACTCTTCCTGGGGTCCAAACACATTAAGGCACATCACACACAAAACAAAAAAACATTTCTCAAATCACAACTGACGCCAAAGTACGTTATGTGAATTAGTGTAGTTTGGGTTTTAACCCTTGATGCACTAAACACTAACTGGACAAATGTTTTGTCATTAGAACGTTTGGGAGGAATGTTCTTACACCTTTCCCACAATCTGGGAACATTCACAGAACCAATTTTGGTTTGCTGGGAAAACACTGTCCTCTAGTCAAAAACAAGTAATATAGGGTGTCAATTTTTCCTGTTCCACAACACCACACAGGAACAGTAAATCCTCATACTAAAAGTGCCAAACGTTCAACTACCATTCTGGCATCTTCCTCAAAAAACAGTTCTTGGAGTAGCAATCATCTGTGCAATTCAGTGCAGCATAAACCTGCTTCATTGTTCTTACACACACACCTTGTTTACATTTACATTTTTGTCATTTAGCAGACGCTCTTATCCAGAGCGATTTACAGGAGCATTTAGGGTTAAGTGCCTTGCTTAAGGGCACATCGACAGATTTTTCACCTAGTCGGCCCGGGGATTAGAACCAGCGACCTTTCGGTTACTGGCACAACGCTCTTACCCACTAAGCTACCTGCCACCCTTGTTCACTGTAAACTAGTGTCTCTTAAAGACTTGACTGGTGCTGGATTACAGTAAACTGTTGATTTTCTGCAGATGACACCATCATTGATGAATGATTAATCAATTAGTTGAATTGGGTTTCAGTTCTTGACTAGAACCCAGTAGCTCTCCCGAACCACCAATACTGTTAATCACTGATGTAGGCAATGTTGAAATAAATTATGGTCTCGAATTATTGGGTTATTATTGTAACTGTGGATTATATTAGGTCAGGATTGACCAGCAGTGCTGGTTACCATAAAAGTGAAGTTAGACAATGCTTTCTCTAAAACAAAGAAATTGAAGAATTTGCATACATTTTCTGTAGGAGTTTTAGATAAATGTCTCCTCCACCTCTAACCATGCTCCTCTGCACAACCTCCACCCCTCTGTCACGTCTCCATGTTCATCCACCCCTCGGTCACATCTCCATGTCTCCATGTTCATCCACCCCTCGGTCACATCTCCATGTCTCCATGTTCCTCCACCCCTCGGTCACATCTCCATGTCTCCATGTTCCTCCACCCCTCGGTCACATCTCCATGTCTCCATGTTCCTCCACCCCTCGGTCACATCTCCATGTCTCCATGTTCCTCCACCCCTCGGTCACATCTCCATGTCTCCATGTTCCTCCACCCCTCGGTCACATCTCCATGTCTCCATGTTCCTCCACCCCTCGGTCACATCTCCATGTCTCCATGTTCCTCCACCCCTCGGTCACATCTCCATGTCTCCATGTTCCTCCACCCCTCGGTCACATCTCCATGTCTCCATGTTCCTCCACCCCTCGGTCACATCTCCATGTCTCCATGTTCCTCCACCCCTCGGTCACATCTCCATATCTCCACATTCCTCCACCCCTCTGTCACATCTCCATGTCTCCATGTTCCTCCACCCCTCGGTCACATCTCCATGTCTCCATGTTCCTCCACCCCTCGGTCATATCTCCATGTCTCCATGTTCCTCCACCCCTCGGTCACATCTCCATGTCTCCATGTTCCTCCACCCCTCGGTCACATCTCCATATCTCCACATTCCTCCACCCCTCTGTCACATCTCCATATCTCCACATTCCTCCATACATCCGCACTCATCTCATCTTCAACCTTGTAATCTAACCTCACTTTTAACAAGCATTTAATTCGGAACAAAGTTTCACTCACTCTTGAGTCTAATGTTGCGTTGTGCCTTTTGAAGGCTTCATCACTAGCCTTATCAAGTGACCGATCCCTATTTGATCTCAGCTATTACAATTGTATCAATATATTATTGTTATTCATTTATTGATTTAAACCTTTATTTACCCAGGTTAGTCTCACTGAGGTTACATATTTTTTTTGCAAGAGAAACCTCATCCAAGATAAGACCAAAGCCCAGCCATAGGTTGAGTTTGGTCAAGAGGTTACAGTAAACCTGAAGAGCTTAGAGGTAGAGAATTGCACTTAACTACAGTCCAACGGATGCAACCGTCCCTCCCTGGAGCCTAATTGAATTGTGCAAGCCCATTTTGGCTATCTGCGTCCTCTTCAAATGGCAGGTCATGTGGCCAGGTTGACCTTTTCAGATACATCTTAGCAGGGAGGTATACAGCGGGAAAATGATGAAGGATGACGTTGAGTGAAGCCACGATGGGGTCCTGTGCAGTTACCGTGTTATTTCCCCCGTGTCTGTGTGTGTGTGTGTGTGTGTGTGTGTGTGTGTGTGTGTGTGTGTGTGTGTGTGTGTGTGTGTGTGTGTGTGTGTGTGTAAGGGTGGGTGGGTGGGTGTGTGTGTGTGTGTCTGAGTGTGTGTGTGTGTGTGGAGTGTGTGTGTGTGTGTGTGTGTGTGTGTGGGTGTGGGTGTGGGTGGGTGGGTGGGTGGGTGTGGGTTGGTGGGTGAGTGTGTGTTTCTGTTTGTGAAAAGGGCACACAGATACATTAACAAACTATGACGTGGAACATATCAGAGGGGGGTACTGGAGCCATAATCTAGTTATGATAGTGCACACACACACACACACACACACACACACACACACACACACACACACACACACACACACACACACACACACACACACACACACACAAGTACACACACACGCACACACACACACACACACACACACACACACACACACACACACACACACACACACACACACACACACACACACACACACACACACACACACACACACACACTACCTTCCCCCCTACCCGATGGGTTGAGTTTATTTATAAAAGCGCTAGGGGAATTGTCATCTTATCTTGGCCATTTGTCAGCTGTGTGACAAGAGGTATTTGAAAACACAACAAGGCTTAGTGTCAACAACTGCTGGTGCGACCGTGAAATGTGACGCTGGGAGAGAAAAAAAGAAGGGTTTAGAATTGTACAGAAGTCTTCAAAACCATTTGAGAATAAACCAGCAGAAGGAGAATAGAAGCAGCCATTGTGCCTCTGATCATCTTGGTTTAACCCCCCCTCGTTGCTGACTTAAGGTCCATTCATGTCTTATGATGCTGTGTGATCATTGACAGATAGTGGTGTTGGAAGACGTGCCAGTCTGCCGGTTTGGTTTGCTTTGTCATGCTGTGTCTATGTGCATATTCTGTCACCTGCACTTCATCTCTCTCACTCACATACTATAATTAACCACATTAGATCTATCTTAACACCCCCTCCTTCTCCTCCTCCTCCTCTCCCTCACTCTCCCTTTTTCACTCATGCACTCACTAACTCATGGCATTATAATGACCCTCAGTAGCACCAACCATCATCTTAGTCTCTCTCTCTCTCTCTCTCGATTCAACTCCCCCCTCCTTCCTCTCTCTTTATTTCCCCCATCCCTCCCCCATATCCCAGCAGACAAGCTTTCTATTGGCATATATTGTAACATGAAAACATGACCCTGAGATGACCCTGAGATTACCCTGAGCATTTAACAGATAACCCTCAGCAGTTTAACAGATGACGCTGAGATGACCCTGAGATGACCCTGAGTGTTTAACAGATAACCCTGAGATGACCCTGAGATGACCCTGAGTGTTTAACAGATAACCCTGAGATGACCCTGAGTGTTTAACAGATGACCCTGAGCGTTTAACAGATGACCCTGAGATGACCCTGAGATGACCCTGAGTGTTTAACTGATAACCCTGAGATGACCCTGAGCGTTTAACAGAAGAACCTGAGTGTTTAACAGATGACCCTGAGCGTTTAACAGATGACCCTGAAATTACCCTGAGATTACCCTGAGTGTTTAACAGATGACCCTGAGATGACCCTGAGCGTTTAACAGAAGAACCTGAGTGTTTAACAGATGACCCTGAGTGTTTAACAGATGACCCTGAGATGACCCTGAGTGTTTAACAGATGACCCTGAGATGACCCTGAGTGTTTAACAGATGACCCTGAGGTGACCCTGAGATGACCCTGAGTGTTTAACAGATGACCCTGAGTGTTTAACAGATGACCCTGAGATGACCCTGAGTGTTTAACAGATGAACCTGAGTGTTTAACAGATGACCCTGAGTGTTTAACAGATTACCCTGGTATGACCCTGAGATGACCCTGAGTGTTTAACAGATGACCCTGAGTGTTTAACAGATGACCCTGTGATGACCCTGAGATGACCCTGAGTGTTTAACTGATAACCCTGAGATGACCCTGAGCGTTTAACAGATGACCCTGAGTGTTTAACAGATGACCCTGAGTGTTTAACAGATGACCCTGAGATGACCCTGAGATGACCCTGAGTGTTTAACAGATAACCCTGAGATGACCCTGAGTGTTTAACAGATGACCCTGAGGTGACCCTGAGATGACCCTGAGTGTTTAACAGATGAACCTGAGTGTTTAACAGATGACCCTGAGTGTTTAACAGATGACCCTGAGATGACCCTGAGATGACCCTGAGTGTTTAACAGATGAACCTGAGTGTTTAACAGATGACCCTGAGTGTTTAACAGATGACCCTGGTATGACCCTGAGATGACCCTGAGCGTTTAACAGATGAACCTGAGTGTTTAACAGATGACCCTGAGTGTTTAACAGATGACCCTGAGTGTTTAACAGGTGACCCTGAGATGACCCTGAGTGTTTAACAGATGACCCTGAGTGTTTAACAGATGACCCTGAGATGACCCTGAGTGTTTAACAGATGACCCTGAGATGACCCTGAGTGTTTAACAGATGACCCTGAGTGTTTAACAGGTGACCCTGAGATGACCCTGAGTGTTTAACAGATGACCCTGAGATGACCCTGAGTGTTTAACAGATGACCCTGAGATGACCCTGAGTGTTTAACAGATGACCCTGAGATGACCCTGAGTGTTTAACAGATGACCCTGAGATGACCCTGAGTGTTTAACAGATTAACCTGAGTGTTTAACAGTTGACCCTGAGTGTTTAGCAGATGACCCTGAGATGACCCTGAGTGTTTAACAGATGACCCTGAGATGACCCTGAGTGTTTAACAGATGACCCTGAGATGACCCAGCCAGGCAGAATGTGTGAGGCTGACTGCTGATTGCTCAGCTGAAAGCCATGAGCCTTTAGCCAGTGTGTCAGTCAAGCTAACCAGGGTTAGTCTCTCCCATCATTGTATTAAGTGGGAGTGTCTTACCCTCAGGTGTTAAATTGGTTTGTTTCAGGAGGTGGGGCAGCTCCACTTGAAAGGAGTTAACTTTTAAAGGGTCATTTTCTTCTGTAGTTTTAAGCTTAACCAATAGTGACTGTTCTCGGTTTCTGTTCAGTTTAGCTCATACCTTACCGACTTGGGTTGGGCGATCAGTAACAAAGGGATTTGTGGGAAAGGCTCAATTAGCCAATCCTAATGATTGTCTTTGGAATGCTGTTAAGTCAGCCTATGGAGAAGGTCTTATCACAGAGAGGGGGGAGGGTCTTATCACATAGAGGGGGGGTTTATCACAGAGAGGGGGAGGGGTCTTATCACAGAGAGGGGGGAGGGTCTTATCACAGAGAGGGGGGGTCTTATCACAGAGAGGGGGAGGGTCTTATCACAGAGAGGGGGGAGGGTCTTATCACAGAGAGGGGGGAGGGTCTTATCACAGAGAGGGGGGGAGGGTCTTATCACAGAGAGGGGGGAGGGTCTTATCACAGAGCGGGGGGGAGGGTCTTATCACAGAGAGGGGGGGAGGGTCTTATCACAGAGAGGGGGGGGAGGGTCTTATCACAGAGAGGGGGGGGGGGGGTCTTATCACAGAGAGGGGGAGGGTCTTATCACAGAGACGGGGGAGGATATAGGAGAGGCATACTGAGGCAGCTGTAAATGTGTCCAAAAACGGATAATCTACTTGACAGTCTGTGAATGTATCCTTCTTCTTGACGTGTTAAAAGATCCCTCGCAGCCTGTCACTGGGTTCAAGAAGGACGGCGGTTGATCGACAGGAGATGAAGAAGCCTAAAGGCTCAGTTTAGATGAGAGGAAGACCAGGAGAACACAACACCTAAAGACAACTCGTTATTTGCTCTGGCTTCAATGACTTGTTTTAACGTTTTCAGACCTTTGTGAGGCAGTGATTGTTGGTTGAAAACACTTTGCGTGGATTTGACCTCTCAGTTAACCCCTGACCCAAACGTTAACCTTGCTATGACCCCTGATCTTGAGTTTGACACTTAGAAGGCCTTCAGTTTCTCTTAACCGTAGGAAAAACTATGAGAATGAAGCAGACTGACGTTAACAGAGAACAGTGACAACTGAGATGACATCTAAAGCTTTCCAATTCACACGTGTATTAATACACACTTGCACATGTGTGAAATAGGACAAATATAAGCACACACACACACACACACACACACACACACACACACACACACACACACAATCAGACCTCACAATGCCAAGTCTAACCTCCAGGGCCAGATCTCTCCCTACCACACCTAAGTCCTCTATCTACTGAACTTGGCTCCAACATAGATAATATTCATCCCACTCACACTCCAAGGTCATATCTCTCATTTGAACAATAACAGGTGGTAAAAAAAAAAGCGCATTAACTTGACACCTATCTGAAGCCATGCATCTCTGACTTCAAGAAAGGATGCATTCCTTACATTAAGAAATAATTGATTTATTAATATTGTAATTGCTTATGAAACAATCAATGGTTACATAGATATAATGTTATTACGATCAGACAGATCATTTTATAATTCTACCAAACTTTTCTAACTCAGAATAAAAGTATTTATCTAAGTCTGAACAGATGGTTATTTATTTTGCTGTTCATCAGTAGCTCTTTACAACTGTCACAAATGAGTTATTATTAATAATTCATTAAGAACCATGAATGGCTGAGACATGTCTCTTTCTAGGAACCAACTGTGTTGTTACTGAAAAGGCTTTTACTGCAAGCCTCAATATAATGATTGCTAATCATGTTAGACATTTTTAAGAGTATGTTTACTTTGGATTCGGTTGTAATTGATTCTGAAATCAGCCTTTATTTTGTGTGAAAACAAAGGCCATTGTTTTGGAAATGGTCTGACATCTCCTCAGTTAGGGCTACAGTTGGGGTTGATGACTGTGTTCTAGGAGTCACAATGTTTTTTTTGGTTGTTTTTTTTGTCTTTAGGTGGGTCTGGGACCCCCAAAAGTTGTCTTTGGCCATCACAGTTGAGGTGATGACTTCATTCACAGGCATCATGGAGGGCTGATTAGAGATGCATTCCTCCCGCGGGACAAACAGCAAAGGTGGCCTTAATAGGATTTGATGTTTTTGGCCCGGTGCGCACCGAGCTTTGCTAACTGTTGCCAGGTAACGGCGCTGTGTGCACTTTGTGAAGTTCTCAGCTGGCTGGTGGTGGGTCTGCTGTTTTTGATTGAAGTACGCTCAGCGGGTTTGTGTGCATGAGAGCACCCTAAATGGTCAATGATTCCAAGCCAGAAACAGGGCACCTCAGCACTATGGGAATGCAGGTGGAAAACTCACAGTGACTCCGGAGAATGTTCTAAAACATGGCTTAAATCAATTAAAGACCCAGTGCAGTCAAAATTCAGTTTTTCCTGTTTCTTGTATCATATTGTACAACAGCTGATAAAACGAACACTATAAAAATGTATCAGTGGTATTTCCTGATACTTGCGGGTTGAAAATACAATAGGACCTTCTAATCAGCCTGTTTGCATTGGCGGGAGTTTGGGCCCGCCTGGTGACATCACTAGGCGGTAAATTGGTTAATAGACCAATAAAAAAGAGAGTTCCAAACCTCTCTGCCTAAAACTGCTACTTCCCCCTCCCCTACTCAGACCACTCCCAGACAGTCCTAGCAGAATGTTGCTTGAGAAAAAAAAAAATGACAATTTTTTTTGGGGGGGGATAAATTTGATAAATTTGAATGGAAAACTATTACAGTAAAGTACTTCATTGTTACCCAGAAATTATTTGATGTTGCTATAAAAAAAACGGCTGCATTGGGGGTCTTTAAAGCATGGCAGGAAAGTAGAGAGTTATACAGGATATCAGTTACTTTCATCATCTTCGTTTTTTCTTCTTCAGAAATCACTGAGTCTAGTTGGAGTACTGCTTTAACCTTCTATTCAGTTTACTGCATAGTAGAGGTGTAATATCTCACTGGAAACGGTAGTACACATGTTTACACCCATGTCTTTTCATCGTATTCTTGGGGGGGGGGGGTAATCGATTGCAGATGTGTGTGGAGAGCTGTTAACACATTTGAGCGTCGTCTGACATCCGACAGTACACGCACCACAAAACCAGACTTGTTCCAGCATATATCATGTAACACAATAACTAACGTCATACTAAGTCAGCAACTGGAGTGCAGTAGAGCATGGTCCAACTCAGTTAGGAATGTCCCATTGTTCTGTCTGTATAGTGGACTCAATGTTGGGAGTCTTCGTCTTGACATGTCCAGTGTTTCAGTAGCTTAGTAATGGAGTTGTTAGGGTTTACACCCACAGCAGTTTGGTTCAGTAGCTTAGTAATGGAGTTGTTAGGGTTTAAACCCACAGCAGCTCGGTTCAGTAGCCTAGTAATGGAGTTGTTAGGGTTTAAACCCACAGCAGTTCGGTTCAGTAGCCTAGTAATGCAATTGTTAGGGTTTAAACCCACAGCAGTTCGGTTCAGTAGCTTAATAATGGAGTTGTTAGGATTTAAACCCACAGGAGTTCGGTTCAGTAGCTTAGTAATGGAGTTGTTAGGGTTTAAACCCACAGCAGTTCGGTTCAGTAGCTTAGTAATGGAGTTGTTAGGATTTAAACCCACAGCAGTTCGGTTCAGTAGCTTAGTAATGGAGTTGTTAGGGTTTAAACCCACAGCAGTTCGGTTCAGTAGCCTGATAATGGAGTTGTTAGGGTTTAAACCCACAGCAGTTCGGTTCAGTAGCTTAGTAATGGAGTTGTTAGGGTTTAAACCCACAGCAGCTCGGTTCAGTAGCCTAGTAATGGAGTTGTTAGGGTTTAAACCCACAGCAGTTCGGTTCAGTAGCCTAGTAATGGAGTTGTTAGGGTTTAAACCCACAGCAGCTCGGTTCAGTAGCTTAGTAATGGAGTTGTAAGGGTTTAAACCCACAGCAGTTCGGTTCAGTAGCCTGATAATGGAGTTGTTAGGGTTTAAACCCACAGCAGTTCGGTTCAGTAGCTTAGTAATGGAGTTGTTAGGGTTTAAACCCACAGCAGCTCGGTTCAGTAGCCTAGTAATGGAGTTGTTAGGGTTTAAACCCACAGCAGTTCGGTTCAGTAGCCTAGTAATGGAGTTGTTAGGGTTTAAACCCACAGCAGCTCGGTTCAGTAGCTTAGTAATGGAGTTGTTAGGATTTAAACCCACAGCAGTTCGGTTCAGTAGCTTAGTAATGGAGTTGTTAGGGTTTAAACCCACAGCAGTTCGGTTCAGTAGCCTAGTAATGGAGTTGTTAGGGTTTAAACCCACAGCAGTTCGGTTCAGTAGCTTAGTAATGGAGT
Source organism: Coregonus clupeaformis (assembly GCF_020615455.1). Taxonomy (NCBI): domain Eukaryota; kingdom Metazoa; phylum Chordata; class Actinopteri; order Salmoniformes; family Salmonidae; genus Coregonus; species Coregonus clupeaformis. The sequence goes on along the minus strand of NW_025533609.1, from coordinate 443,106 downwards.
TGTTAGGGTTTAAACCCACAGCAGTTCGGTTCAGTAGCTTAGTAATGGAGTTGTTAGGATTTAAACCCACAGCAGTTCGGTTCCATAGCTTAGTAATGGAGTTGTTAGGGTTTACACCCACAGCAGTTTGGTTCAGTAGCTTAGTAATGGAGTTGTTAGGGTTTAAACCCACAGCAGTTCGGTTCAGTAGCTTAGTAATGGAGTTGTTAGGGTTTAAACCCACAGCAGCTCGGTTCAGTAGCCTAGTAATGGAGTTGTTAGGGTTTAAACCCACAGCAGTTCGGTTCAGTAGCCTAGTAATGGAGTTGTTAGGGTTTAAACCCACAGCAGCTCGGTTCAGTAGCTTAGTAATGGAGTTGTTAGGATTTAAACCCACAGCAGTTCGGTTCAGTAGCTTAGTAATGGAGTTGTTAGGGTTTAAACCCACAGCAGTTCGGTTCAGTAGCCTAGTAATGGAGTTGTTAGGGTTTAAACCCACAGCAGTTCGGTTCAGTAGCTTAGTAATGGAGTTGTTAGGGTTTAAACCCACAGCAGTTCGGTTCCATAGCTTAGTAATGGAGTTGTTAGGATTTAAACCCACAGCAGTTCGGTTCCATAGCTTAGTAATGGAGTTGTTAGGGTTTACACCCACAGCAGTTTGGTTCAGTAGCTTAGTAATGGAGTTGTTAGGGTTTAAACCCACAGCAGTTCGGTTCAGTAGCTTAGTAATGGAGTTGTTAGGGTTTAAACCCACAACAGTTTGGTTCAGTAGTCTAGTAATGGAGTTGTTAGGGTTTAAATCCACAGCAGTTCGGGTTAAACCCACAGCAGTTCGGTTCAGTAGCCTAGTAATGGAGTTGTTAGGGTTTAAACCCACAGCAGTTCGGTTCAGTAGCCTAGTAATGGAGTTGTTAGGGTTTAAACCCACAGCAGTTCGGTTCAGTAGCCTGGTAATGGAGTTGTTAGGGTTTAAACCCACAGCAGTTCGGTTCAGTAGCCTAGTAATGGAGTTGTTAGGGTTTAAACCCACAGCAGTTCGGTTCAGTAGCTTAGTAATGGAGTCAAATCTTTCTCAATTGATGAGAATGAACACATGGCAAAAGACCATAAATTGTCAACCCGGAAATAAGTTAGTTGAAAGGTCCAAATAACTCAATTAACTTTTGGAATGTCTTGAACATTTGCCAAACTCTCAGTTTTTTCTCACCACAGTATTTAGGCACCTGAGTAGACTTTCATGGGATCTCCACTACCCTTATTATTATTACTGTTTTTTTCTTTGTCTACTTTCTCACTCATTGTCTTCCAGTTTTACAGTCCTTACTGCCTGTCAGCAATTGCCCTTGTCACTACCTGGTGTTCCAGTGCAGCTCCGACACACATTTATTTAAGCCAACCTGCCGTTGACAAACACCAGTGACAGATCTGTAGAGTTGGCTTGGCTCAGGTAAGATAAGGGCTAAAGTGAGGAGGTCATAGAGGTTAAATTAGCCAGCTGGCGGTTTGGCTTGCCAGCACTGGAGTTGCTAGGCTTCTCTGTTTGTGTTGGTGCAGTTTTGGCATCGGCGCAGGGTTTCACGTTGCTTTGGATGGATGTTTTATCGCTTCATCTGTTCAGATCCTGTTGTGCTAAATGGTGAGTTGTGAAATCCACACTCCTCTGAATTTTTACATGGCTAAATGCAGATCTACTTCAACAGCTTTTACTTAGAATCCGGGGTCTTAAACTAAAGGCCTGCGTGCCAAGTTCGGCTCGCAAGCTGATATAATGTGGCATGTGGTTGTCTTAGTAAATGCGTCCGGCAGGTGTAAAAAAATAACACTGAAAAGGATTATTTTAATTTGGAAAGTGGTCTTTGCTAGCAAATTCACCAGGGATATCAATGATGTAGTATATATAGTAAGTATCCACATGAGGCCTGGTAGAAGAGGTTATATTGCACATTTGTTGACACTGGACAAAATGTGTGTGTTCTTAGCTTGGACATTGAACACAAAAAAAATAACATTTGACATTGTTAGTTGAATATATGAACCCCCTGTTCTTCCCCATGTAGGGACACAGTTCGTACCCTTCATGTCCTACATCCTTGTACCAATGAAGAGCACTGGTTTTGATTCACTGCACAGTCAACAAGAGATGTTTAGCTCATAGATATCCTTCCCCTGCTAAGTTCCACTAAAACCCAACTTATCCTATACGTTTCCACTCAGCCACCCCTAAATTAGTTTTAGTGACGTCACTTTCTGGTAAATACGTCTCCTTTTTTTTTCATGATGACATGACGGCAACGTATTTTTCCGGTTGCAAAAAAATAAAATAAAAGACCATGACGTCATCGCAACCAGTTTTGCCCGCTGGGTCACTTCCCATGTGCTGTAACCAATCCCATCCCTGAACCGATCTCTGAGCCTATCAGTTCCCAGAGCACCACTGTAACCAATCCCATCCCTGAACCGATCTCTGAGCCTATCAGTTCCCAGAGCACCACTGTAACCAATCCCATCCCTGAACCGATCTCTGAGCCTATCAGTTCCCAGAGCATCACTGTATGAGAAAGAAGCCTCAACAGTAGTCATCATTCTCATGTTGTTTTTCATAGTTCAACCCCCCCCCCCTTGCAGAGAAGACCAGGATCAGAATTCCTCACTTCATTCTAAGCTGACGTATACATCGTAATGCAGGACTTTCACAGCTCACATCTCCCGAGTTGAAAAGTTGAAACATAAAACAGAAGGTAAAATAAAAAACTGCTGGGGAGGACGGCCATAAAACTCAGCTTACATAGAGAAAACGTCGTATGCTTACAAAGGAAAGTGTGTGTTGTGGAGGGAGGGATGGAGGGAGGGAGGGAGGGAGGGAGGGAGGGAGGGAGGGAGGGGATGATGGAGTTAAGTGAGGCTCATATCGGTTGTGTGTATTATATTTCAATGGTATTTACCTTGGCTTCAAGTGTATTTCACATACTTGTTCCCCATACGTAAGTTACTGAATCACTACGCTTATCAGACCATTTCAGACTCCATTTCTCTGTTTCAATGTCCTACATCATCTGTCAGGTACGGGAGCTATTTATAATTACTGAAGGTTAATGAAAAATACATGAACGTCTCTCTCTCTCTCTCTCTCTCTCTCTCTCTCTCTCTCTCTCTCTCTCTCTCTCTCTCTCTCTCTCTCTCTCTCTCTCTCTCTCTCTCTCTCTCTCCCTCTCTCTCTCTCTCTCTCTCTCTCTCTCTCTCTCTCTCTCTCTCTCTCTCTCTCTCTCTCTCTCTCTCTCTCTCTCTCTCTCTCTCTCTCTCTCTCTCTCTCTCTCTCTCTCTCTCTCTCTCTCTCTCCCTCTCTCTCTCTCTCTCTCTCTCTCTCTCTCTCTCTCTCTCTCTCTCTCTCTCTCTCTCTCTCTCTCTCTCTCTCTCTCTCTCTCTCTCTCTCTCTCTCTCTCTCTCTCTCTCTCTCATTTCCTCCTCTTTAGGTCCGGACGCTATTTGTCAGCGGACTACCTCTGGATATAAAACCGCGAGAGCTGTATCTCCTGTTTAGACCATTTAAGGTTTGTACGCATTAAAATGGTTGATTTTAAACGATTGATAGGGCCTCTTTTATTGATAGGGCCTCTGTTCAAACAGGCTCCGTCAATAGGCCTCCATTAGTCATGAGGAAATAAATGGCAATGGAAAACTGCACGCATTCCTCAACCTGGAATTCAATCAAAACGAATCCATGGGGAAAACCTGTAATCATGGAAAAATACCAGTTGTCTCCCAAAAAAATAGTAGTTTCGAGGTGGATAAACATTGTCAGTGTAGTTACAGAATATAATCAAGCATTTTAATGGCACAGGAACTATGCATGTTCTACCTTGAGCAGTTGATATGGCGCTTAGATCATGCGTTTGGTATGTACATTGAAATGGTATATCATGTAAGTGTTTAAAGCAGTACATTTAGGCTAATCAGGTAAAACTCAAGGGGGGGCCTCTACGTGTAGTTTTCACGACTAGCCAACGACCAGTAACACAAACACGCTCAGGCATTTAATGAGACTTTGCTCCAAAATACGTAAATTAATACACATTTACAATGTTTTTATTGACACCATATGCCAAGTCCATTAATGTCACATTGACATCTTTTTGTTTTACGAGAAGAACCATCACTGTCATGTTGAAAACTATCATAACATCAAATAGAGTATATACTGTCATGTTGAATACTATCATAACATCAAATAGAGTATATACTGTCATGTTGAATCCTATCATAACATCAAATAGAGTATATACTTATACATTTTCTTGCTGTTTTTCAATAATATTGCTGTTTATGATAACAATTTGTCTTGGTCTTTTTTTTTAGGGTTATGAGGGATCATTGATAAAACTCACCTCAAAACAGGTATGTAAAAAATACATCATTTTCCCACACGGTGTAACGAATGAGTGAACAGGCTGTTTCAGTGTAGGTTAGACATGGCTCAGTCCCTCAGCAGGCTGTTTCAGTGTAGTTTAAAACAAGAAACAAAACAGCACATCACAGCACAACGGCACTGACCTAAGTAACTGTAGCATCGCCCTCCTGAGCACATCTGGTGTTTGGTTTAAAGTTCAAGATAAGATGTGCCCTTGGCATCAGGATATCAGGGCCTGCTCAGAGAAAGCAATTGTAAGCAAAGCCTCAGTAGAGTAAGGATGCACTGCTCCTTATGATGTGGCAGTCTGGTCATCTTGCTGATGTTGGCTAGTAGAGCAACGTTTTATTGAAAGTGTATGAAAGTTTATTCTTATTTTGTGTGTGACTGGTGGATGCTGCTGGGTGTGAGGTTGTTGCGGGGAATTAAATTGCAAATGCAAAACAAGTTTATGAGAACTGGAGGAACCTCCATAAGAGAACTGGAGGAAACTCCATAAGAGAACTGGAGGAAACTCCATAAGAGAACTGGAGGAAACTCCATAAGAGAACTGGAGGAAACTCCATAAGAGAACTGGAGGAAACTATATCAAGGGGACTTTTTTTATGAATAAGTCCAAAGGCCACGTAATATATACACCAGTTAACCCTTTATGGTGGGTAGACTGTATCACGTTACACTATATCTCAGTTAACCCTTTATGGGTGGTAGACTGTAACACTGCAAATGTTTGGTTTAGTTCGTGTCTATGCACTAGACAGGGAAGGAGGACGTGAAGCCCATCTGATGATAATGGTGAGGAGTGGAGTGATGGATCACTAAAAGTCCACATATGTAGCTAAAGTGAAGGGTTAAATTGAAGCCTTAGCGCGGAGGACACTCCAACATGGTTGCTGAGGTGAAAGATTAAATTGAAGCCTTAGCGCGGAGGAAAGTCCACCTGTAGCTATTGATTGCTACTGTATAGTGAAAACTGTGGTTGAAGCCTTAGCTTGAGGAATTGTTGCATTTCCATTGTAGCATCTACGAATCACATTATTATTATAATAATAATAATATGCCGTTTAGCAGACGCTTTCATCCAAAGCGATTTACGGTCATTTTTTTACGTACGGGTGGTCCCGGGGATCGAACCCACTACCCTGGCGTTACAAGCGCCATGCTCTACCAGCTGAGCTACAGAGGACCGCGTATTGACGTCAAAACGGGTGAACCAAAGACACGGGTGGTTCGTAATGTTGTGAGATTCTCGCTAGTGTTTACAGAACAACTGGTTCTAGGGTCCGGACCTGCAACTGTAACAAAATGGATGACTGCAGTGTAGCCGTTATTATGAGTACATGTTGCATGAATTGCTAAAAGGCATAAGAATATGAAAGTTTGCGTTCTTATTTTACATTTATGTAGTTCTTTACCTGTCTATTAATACTAGGTATTGTAATAAATATAGATTTTTTTTTTTTTTATACAGTTCTGTAACTGTATTAACGTTATGTATTATGCCACCTGTAGCTCAGTTGGTAGAGCATGGTGCTTGCAACGCCAGGGTTGTGGGTTCGATTCCCGCAGGGGGGCCAGTATGAAAAATGTTTGCACTCACTAACTGTAAGTTGCTCTGGATAAGAGCGTCTGCTAAATGACTAAAAATGTTTTGTGTAAACCCCAGCAATAGTAGCTGTAGCTTTGGCTAATAGTAGCTGTAGCTTTGGCTAATAGTAGCTGTAGCTTTGGCTAATAGTAGCTGTAGCTTTGGCTAATAGTAGCTGTAGCTTTGGCTAATGTTTGCCGTTGGCTCTCAGATAGCACGCTTGCAGACACTCTAGTGGGACGTTCAAGGGGGAAGGGAGATGGAAAGAAATTTGAGGTGTCAAAGCGAATGTTTTGACAATAACGATTCTCTGACGGTATCTTTTCACTCCCGAAGGTGGCTGAAAATGAGCTTGGCTGGCGTCTGTCCACTTGGAGAGCTAGGTAGTGGAGCTTATGTCGATGTACTTCATTCCAAATCACATTGTGTCCCATAAAGAGATAACACATTCATTAAAACGGGGTTATGGTGATAGAGATTCCTCATGGACAGTATCAGCAAACGGAAAGCTGCCTTTTGCTTTAAGTAGACGTGTGAGTAATCCTACAACATATTAATTTCCTCTTCAGTTGTCAGTATTTTGAGGACTTACTTGTTTGCCTCATGCCAGATGTCATGTGATGCCTCATACAGTATAACGGACTCAGGGCTTTGTTTTGAATGCCTCTCCCATGTTCTGTGTTCACTGCACTGTGAGTTGATCCTTCCTGACTAATGGTAATGACAGTGCTAATGTAAATCAATCATTCCTACAGAGAACACAGCCATCTCCATATATAGCAAGATCTCTGGCTGTTCTATTTTTATACCCGTTACACTTTCTGACGTCTCTCTCTCTCTCTCTCTCTCTCTCTCTCTCTCTCTCTCTCTCTCTCTCTCTCTCTCTCTCTCTCTCTCTCTCTCTCTCTCTCTCTCTCTCTCTCTCTCTCTCTCTCTCTCTCTCTCTCTCTCTCTCTCTCTCTCTCTCTCTCTCTCTCTCTGTCTCTCTCTCTCTCTGCTCTCTCTCTCTCTCTCTCTCTCTCTCTCTCTCTCTCTCTCTCTCTCTCTCTCTCTCTCTCTCTCTCTCTCTCTCTCTCTCTCTCTCTCTCTCTATCTCTCAATGTCTCTTTTCTTCTCTCTTCCCCTCTGATGTTTGTGTTCAGGAATCTATGAAAAAGTGTCTCCCGTGTTCATAGCCAAAAATTGTTTTCTGCATAGAGACCTTCCTATTCCAAACCAGTACCTCATGTTTGTGTCTTTTGATTCCAAACCAGTACTGCATGTTTATGTATTTTGATTCCAAACCAGTACCTCATGTTTATGTCTTTTGATTCCAAACCAGTGCCTCACGTTTGTGTCTTTTGATTCCAAACCAGTACTGCATGTTTATGTATTTTGATTCCAAACCAGTACTGCATTGTTCAAGCCTTTTGCTCACACCTCTCTCCTAAACAAAAGTGAAGTCACAGAAAATGTAACACATGCACTAATGTTTTGGTGAAAGAAACACAGAACAGGCATTTATGCTTCTACAATAGATGACAAGCCTGTTCGGAGAGTTCGTAAACAAGTGACTTCCTCCTTCTGTCTTTCCCTCCCTCCCTCTCTCCCTCTTTCTCTCTCCCCCTCTTCTTTCCTCCCTCCCTCTCTCCCTCTTTCTCTCTCCCCCTCTTCTTTCCTCTCTCCCTCTCTCCCTCTTTCTCTCTCCCCCTCTTCTTTCCTCCCTCCCTCCCCCTCTTTTCCCTCCCTCCCTCTCTCCCTCTTTCTCTCTCCCCCCTCTTCTTTCCTCCCTCCCTCTCTCTGTTTCTCTTTCTTTCACGCGTACTTGCTGGCCCATTGCCCTTATACAGGCATAGGGAGCTATGCACCATCCAGTGAATGTTGAACTCTTGGTGGACTCCACACTGCAGGCCTCTAGATCTCTCTGTCGCCATGGTTATAACAGAGAGAGAGAGAGAGAGAGAGAGAGAGAGAGAGAGAGAGAGAGAGAGAGAGACAGAGAGAGAGAGAGCAGAGAGAGAGAGAGAGAGAGAGAGCAGAGAGAGAGAGAGAGAGAGAGAGAGAGAGAGAGAGAGAGAGAGAGAGAGAGAGAGAGAGAGAGACAGAGAGAGAGAGAGACAGAGAGAGAGAGAGAGAGAGAGAGAGAGACAGAGAGAGAGAGAGACAGAGAGAGAGAGAGAGAGAGAGAGAGAGAGAGAGAGAGAGAGAGAGAGAGAGAGAGAGAGAAAAAAAACATGTATATGTCACTCAGACAGAGAAGTGCCGAGTCAGTATTATGCCTAAAACCCTGTTTCTTTCCTTTGTTCTGTCTGTTTTTTGTCTCGCCTGTTGTGTCTCTCCAGCCAGTGGGGTTTGTCAGCTTTGACAGCCGATCAGAGGCAGAAGCTGCCAAGAATGCCTTGAACGTAAGTGCCATGCCCTCATCAAGCTCAAACACAGCCCGGTCTGACAGTGTTTTTAATGTTTATAATATGTGTTGCTAAATACACGCGATAGCCACTGTTAAGAATACCTAAATACATCTCTGGGCATCTGCACTTCTGAAAACATGTGATAGGAACGTACGGACTTAGGATCTTAATTTGATCTGTCTTTTGTTGCTCTGAATTTTCCTGCGCTGTAGGAAATGCAGATGAGCTTTGTGATTTACATAATTCACTGAAAACCCGCACTAACACATGGTTATATTAACAGTATTGCACTTTTCATGTAGCCTACTTTTGTCCAGCTAATAGCCTAACCAAGGTACATTATGGACTACAATTTCAAATCCTGTTGCAACGATCGAAATGTGTCAATTCCCTCAACATTCCCTATATCTGTGAAAGTATTTTCAGTCAGGTTTTCAAATAAACTACATTTTATTAAATTTTACCTAAATCTTTCCCATCCCTGTGGATCGTACAAGGTCAATCACTCTTAACACAGTAGAATTAGCACTCCTTCCACACCGAAATAGCAGACATTGATCTAGGATTTGAGTTTAATCTAGCTGATTTCAAGCGGAGGCTACCGACCTTGCTTGAGGAAATCATTGCTGAGGCAGACAGACTGATGCAAAACAGGACTGATCCCGGCAAAGCTTTTAGTCAATCTCTTGAAACAAAGATTCACAGAGAACGCAAAGAAAACTTTTCAAATGCTTTTCTTTTTGTCATCTTAGTTTTTTAAATGAGTTATTCCAGATTTATATTTACATATTCTATGCCTCTCAGGTGCAGAAATAGATCAATTTAAAGATTATATTTGGGTCAACAATGGCTACTTTATTACTGAATCAAAATGGACCAATCCTCGAGATATAGGTGTATATAAAATTAAAAAGCAATGCTCACGTTATTACATTAGATTTAGGGTAGGTTTCAAATGAAACACTCTCTAATGCTGAGAATTGGAACATTGTTATTGTGTTCAGCCCATTTCCCTAGAGTCGTGTGTGTAGAACACCTCAGTGTCTATAGCAACTGGTGCCCCCCTAGTTGATGATCCCTGGTCTATCGGTACATATTCAACTGTAGAAGAAGAAGAAGAGGTATTCTATAAATGTAATATCTGCCTTCACATCAAAACATATGTTGGAGGTGTCTAGAAAACTGAAGGGTGAAAATAACCATTTCAAGCCAGAGAATCAACTCTCCTCTGAACCTTTTGAATCTGAGTTCAAATTAAAGCAGTCCTCATTATGCCTGTGTAGCTTACTATTCCCTCAGTAGGCTCAGAGAGCGGTGAGCCAAGGCAATCCTAGTTAATTCCTCCCTTCATGAGAACCGCGATCTCTCGCTTCTTTCAGCGCGGCTCTCTGCATGCCTGCTGGGACGGACCTAGAATCGACCCTAGGTGCGCACCGCAGAACTCGCAGAACTCGCAGAACTCGCTCCACGGGCTCCTCTCTTCATTGATCCGATTCGCTGTATGTTTTGCAGTGGAATCCCAAAGAATTTGTCGGGGCCGTCGAAAGATCGCTTTGAGATGTGGCGATCGCTGTGTGTTATGGTTGGTGGAGGTTTGAGGTCACAGTGTTAGGTTACGCCCAGAGTTCATTAGGGAAAGTGGCGAGGATGGTCTAGTGGCTTGACTCTTCTATGCATTCTGCCGCTGACACGAGTGACATGTTATCCCCACTAAGTGACATGTTATCCCCACTAAGTGACATGTTATCCCCACTAAGTGACATGTTATCCCCACCAAGTTTGCGTCTCCATGAACCAAACCTTAATGCTTGTGTCACCACATGCAACAGAATGAGAATGACCTTCAGTACCTTCAGGCTCTGATCAGTCCCTACACCCAAACGAGGGCATTGCGTTCATCCACCTCTGGCCTGCTGGCTCCCCTTCCTCTGCGGAAGCATAGGTCCCGCTCAGCCCAGTCAAAACTGTTCGCTGCTCTGGCACCCCAATGGTGGAACAAGCTCCCTCACGACGCCAGGACAGCGGAGTCACTCACCACCTTCCGGAGACATTTGAAACCCCACCTCTTTAAGGAATACCTGGGATAGGATAAAGTAATCCTTCTACCCCCCACCCAAAAAAACAAAAACAAAAAAAAAAAACATATTGTAAAGTGGTTATCCCACTGGCTATAGGGTGAATGCACCAATTTGTAAGTCGCTCTGGATAAGAGCGTCTGCTAAATGACGTAAATGTAAATGTAAA